>NC_072738.1:31752162-31846822 GCF_026930045.1 Uloborus diversus
ATGAATGAAGGTAAATAGGTTTTTTTTTCTTCTGCAAAAAAGTAGTTGTACCGGCATGGCTATGCTCGAACAATAAAGTTTAAAAAAAAAATAATTTGAATTCTGAAATTTTGAATTCAAATTATGTTTTTAGCAATTACGAACTAAGACAGGACCCTACTCATTGGAGTTATTGTTTCTAGAAACGGCTCCTGTAACCCCCTAAGTCTGCCTCTCCTCCTGGGCGGTTACTTGTGCATAGTTGTGTATATGCGTAGACCTGTGTGTATGCACGTAGACGTGTGTGAGTGTATGTGTGTGAAGTCGTGTGTGTGTATGTGTGTGAACGTGCGTGTGTGTAGGACATGGACGCCTCCGACCAGGAGAAGCGGATAGCTCAAAACCGGAGCATCCGTGCCGCGCCGCCAGCAGAGGACGGTGGACGGTGGTGCTGCAAAGGCTTCTGGTCCAAGTTTAAAAAGGCACGGACAACAAAAACGGTCAAATGAGAACAATAAGCAATCGTGATTGCTCAAAAAAAAAAAAAAAAACCTCTTGGAACGCATGTAAGTTCGCTTCCCACTTCAAATAAAAAGAAAGATTCAATTTCGGTAAATAAAACGTAAACACATAATTTTTCTTCTGCTTCAAGAATATTCTTCGAACTAATAAAGAATAGGCTGCTAAAATGACTACAACTGTCTGAGAAAACTCCCTCTTCGAAAGAAAAAAAAAAAGCATCAAATTTAAATACGCTTAAAAATTATTCAAAACCATCGTTGCTAATCATTTAAAGTTAAAAAAAAGGGCAACTAGACAATCCGAAAAAAAAAATGATAATAAAAAAAATGAATAACAAATACTGCTAAGTTGATATTTATCTTTAAAAAATATTGATTATAAGTAATAAAATCAATTTGAACTAAAAAAGTTCTCATTTACAAATGCGAAAAAAGCAAACGATAATATTTAATTCGAGCGCATGATTTTCATGGGCCAAGCAGCGAAGGATCACAAGATTCGCAATCTACCACTTGCAAAGAGAATGGATTTCGACAAATGAAATGTCAAGCATTGTGTAAAGTGGCAACAATAAGAAATCTTTTTTGCTGAATTAGAATCAAGGGAAAATCTCCCCACCCAAAGAGTAAAGAATTGTTTTGAAATAATTAATACAACAGGAAGAAAATGGAAATTCTTGCTTTCCCTGGGAAAAAAGTGTGTGGGGGGGGGGGGGGGAATATGCATTGAATTCCCCGAACATGGCAACCGTTACAAATATACCTTTTTGTTCACTAATTGTATTTGGTTGATTTTATAAGCTATTTCATTTATTATGCTCTATTCAGTAACCATTTAAGGAGCCAATTGCACTTTTTTTAAAATAAAAGTCTATTTAAAATACGGTCACTTTTAATGCAATACATTCCCATCAAAAGTTTCTGTGATTCCACTGCAGGAGTCACAACATTTATAGATGAAATAAACCCAAAGCGAGTGCTCCGTCCAAAGTGGGTAGGCCCTTTGTATTGCGCCTTTTTACCCGACTGCGCGTGCGCGACGCAAAGGAGGATAATGTGTTTATGACTCTAGATATGTTTGCTCCTATGTGTCGTCGTAGAGGCTAAACGCCTTGGCCAATTTTGATTATTCTTAAGTCAATCGATTTGTCTTAAACATGGGATAAACGCATGACAATAATCAAAATTCACCATATCAGCAACCGGACACGATATTGTCAGTTCGGGATCATTAGTTTGTTTCGTATCGAAATTTTCATATTTTCCCAATATTCGTCTTGAATAGAGCATGGCTTAGGAAAAAAAAGAATAAGCGATAACTGGCAATTTAGTATCGCGTTTGAGTTTTCTGGCAGTAGAGAATGTCCCGTGGATGAACGTTTTAGATGTCAATGAGATTATTGTGGCAATATCCACCTAATATACAAGGCTACTGTAACTGTAATGGAAGAGGATGATATTGAACTGCCTTGGCCGGCTAACAACAGATATCAGTGTTGAAATGTATGATAACTGAAATCTTTCTTCTTCATGCAAACTTTGCTCGTTGAGAAAATAACTTTCGGTATCAATGTCATTCGCATATACAGTCGAATCTCAACTTACGCGAGCGATTTTCGAAACGAAACGTATGATTACCTTATATCACCCGTAAAGTTTCGGAACGAAAATGCCCGATCAGTCAGTTCCCCTAATACACAGAAATAAATGCTTCAGGTCCAATCGCTTCAGTAATTATTTGATTAGAATTTTACATCCTCAGTGGATAAAGGTTTAATGCAGTTGTTCATGAATAAAAAATGTGTATACAATTTTCTGCGTTAAGAATTTATCAGACGCATTAAAGGAGTTCAGTCAGCTAAGGAGAAGTTCCATCAAAACAGTGTAATAAATTTTAACGACGTTGAAATATTCCACGTCCCTTCATTTTCTATTTTCTGAAGTTAATTCACTGCAGCATCAAAGGGGTTTCAAATTTAAACAGACGAGTTTTATTGGTTTGATCTTATTTTCTAACGGTGATAAAACCGTGTGTAAGACGTTAAAATTAATTGACTGGAGTATTTGTCTTAACTTATGCAAGCATGGAAAGTTTGAGGCGTTTGTGAAGGTTATTTATTTTATTGAGTTTGTAATCAAATCCATTCGCCGTCCCTTAATTAACTGTTTATTCAGTATGTTTGATTCTATTTGTGACCGATGTCTGCATTCGCCGCATACAAAAAGTATTCTTACATCTGAATAGCGAATTTTGGAAAGCGACAAAGTTTTTTCAAAATTTACGCTTTTGCTTTTTTTTCCATCATGTACTGATTTATTTGTTTATTTATTTATTTATTTATTTATTTTTTGAGCGAGAAATACAATTTTACCTTTCCATACAGCTGGAAAACACATGACATTTTCAAAAAAAAAATAAATAAATAAATAAATAAATAAATAAAAAATAAAAAAATGAACCGAAAAGATCTGATCTCGCTTACATAAGATCTTTTTGAAAACTTTCTTAAGGTTTCTGATGGCGTTCGAAGTGTTCTATTCCGTCAGTTTGCCGCTGCTCTCCAAATGCTTTATTGCAGAGGGACGTTGAAGAAACCTTTTAATAAAACACATGGTGGGACGATATCTTTGTATTTTTGTATGGTAACGCAATCCCAGTGCATAGCAATATGGTGAAATATAACAGAAACTTGCATTTTTGTTTTTTAAATACATGCCTTGTAAAATAATACGTTATTTTACTACTTAAATCACCCAAATCCTGGGAAGAATTTTCAGACGGACTCATCTCAGAGAAAAACAAATATTCATTCTATCCTTCAACTTGTTCTTCACGAATACTATTTCTCCTTTTTTAACGTTTTCTATTTTTAATAATTTCATTTGAAAAAAAAGAAGAAAAAAAAAACTTTCAATCAGTCAAATGGTTCAACAGAAAACTTTTTGGGATCTTCTACAAAATTTTAATCTTTCGACTAGAGCTGTTTTCGAAATTTGCTATATTATCTTCAGATACAGAACCTTTATTGGAACTATTTCTATACACCGAATTAAATTGCATTTCCGACTGTTAGCTGTGCGATTTCGGACTGTTAATAACGTCGTTTAAAATGGTTTCTAGGGGCTCCTTCATGTGCGAAAGGCTGATGTGTCATGTCTATACAATAGACAAAACAACAAGAAAAAAAGGATATTTTTCCTTTTTTAATCTTGGCTTTCTTTTCATCACACCATTTTTCTGTGTTTATGGGCAAATATTTTCTTTTATTTTTTCCCTTTAGAAATCTTTATGAAAGTCGTTATTTACCCCTTTTACCACACAAAATTAATAACAGATTTTTTTAAAAATACTAAGCACTTTTCATAATGCACCCGAAAAGACAAAAGAACTTTTCTGGATCAGAAAGGACAGTTTAAGTACTCCTGAAGGTTTCAAAAAACCCAAAAAATGACACCATAAACGAAAAAAAGGGCAGCTCAAGTCATGAAGAATTTTTTTATCATTATCTAGCTTTCAATTATAACTTTTAGTGTTGAAATTTGCATATTTTTCTTATTGGGAACGTTGATTTGAAATGACTAGAACCGCACTTTTCTTCGTTTGTAGTGTCGTTTTCTTGGAATTTTTGAAAACTACAGGAATACTTAAATTGTCCTTTCTGACCTAGAAAAGTTATTTTGTCCTTTTGAGTGTATCATGAAAAGTGCTTAAAAAAATCTGTAATTTTATTCTTTTTAGTGTAAATGTATTTCAGAAATAGAATAATGGTACCATCCCGAAATTTCACCTCTTTTTTTTTCATATAAATGTTTCATATTAGAAGGAAAAAAATTATATACGTGTCTAAAACTTAGGGCATTTGGCACTAAAAATTATTCCTTGTTTCCCTCTTGGAATTGTTTGTGTGCTAATTTAATTGGAACCATTTAAATATTAAAGGTTTGCGAAATTAATTCATGTTTCGCAACATCCAAGTTACTCGTGATAAAGATTCTAATATGTGTTTTTACTTTAAATTACTACCCGTGTTCGATTATTGGTATAGATGAGGATAAAAATCCTAAGAAAGCAATGACAGTGGATAAATTTCATTCTTGCTCCAGAGAAACCTTGATTCAAAATGTTTATTATGATTACTATTAATACTGCTGCTGTGACGTTACAAAATTTGTAACAATTGTTTTTATATTTAACCATTTGATGTGGAAATTACATGAAATTTGCCGTTTTCCATCCTAACCGAAAAATAATTCTATTTTAGATTTGAACTTTTCAGCATAAAATTGTACCTTAAGATAAGGCAAATCATTTAGTGAAATCCCGAAGTCTCTGAGTGGTCTGGTTCTGAGATATTGCAACCAAACCACTTAGACCCACCCACATGCAAAAGCAGGATTTAGATTTTTTCAGTGACAATGACGCCAAGTGTAATAAAAATGCTTAGAAACAAAAACAAGCAAAAATCGAGAAAACCACTATTGAAGCTATCAAGTTTACTTAAAGACCCCATAATCCCATTATTCACCCATTCACACATAGAGAAATATGTGTTGCAGTAAGGTTTTTAGGAGCTCAATATGTTATTGATAATTGGTGTAAAAACAATTAAAGCAACTTACATCGCAAAAACAATTCAGAAACGTTCCTAGAAAATAATGGACAGCGATGCCCAATTTTTGCAAGTAACATATCTTTCAAAAAACAGGAATGTATTCCGCTTAAACTCAGTAACCTTTCTGAAAATATCCTGGTATTTTTCTGAAGAATTCATTTATTTTCCCTATCAAAGCCATTCGTGACATTAGAACCTTTACAGAAAATTTAAGTAAGTTTAATACACTCCTGTTTGTGAAAATTGCAACACCATGAAGGGAGCATCATAGTTGAATGAAATTTAATACACAGTTGAGTGTTAAGAGTACAAATAAATGATTACATTTTCAAACCAAACAAACAATAGAAATAAGAGATAGAAATTAGTATTTTGTGTGGCCACCATGCGCCGCAATAAGAGCTGCTACAACGACTCGGCATGGAGTGTTACGTTCTGGTTCGAAATGAATATACTTGCAAAACACAATGTGGACTGTATAAAAGTTAAATCAACACACTTTATTAGTCGGAGCCACTACTCCTAATTAACTTCGAATAATATATATGAAGCCACTACTTCAAAATAAACAACGCATGAAGCCATTACTTCATTAGATGCAACAACACTTTTGCAATAAGAAAAAAGAAAGAACACAACAATTATCAAAACTGTTGCCATAGAAAACAATTAAAAAATTAAACTTTTCACGAGGTAACATTTTCTGGAGGAAGTACCAAACATACCGCTCCCCTTGAAATCTCATTAGGTTTCAACATATATTTTTTTATGGAATAATTTTTTTTTAGAAATAATAAATGGCAACAACTAAATTACAAACTACAACAAAGAATTTAAATAAATAAATAGTTAAGTTGAAATTGGAAGTAAATAAACCTTATTTATGCCTCTTTTAAAATGTCCGTATTTAGTATACACAGTCACTACTCAGACGCTTCCATCAGTTCCGGGAAAAAGTTCAACAATCCGACCAAGAGTCCACTCTAGTGGCGCGGCATTTTCTCTGTGAACTAGAACAATGTCCCCAACTTTCAAATTTGGCTGCTCCTTCCACCACTTGGAGCGAGGTTGAAGAGTATGAAGATAATCTCTTGACCAGCGGTTCCAGAAATCCAGGCGAAGTCTCTGAATGAGCTTCCATCTCTCAGAGAGAGAAGAAGCTCTAGATGAAGTACTTGGCTCAGGAAATTGGTGAATGGGACCCCCAACAAGAAAATGAGCTGGAGTCAGGGCACTGAGGTCTAATGGGTCGGATGATAATGCGGTAAGAGGTCTGGAGTTGAGACAGGCCTCTATTTGAAGAAGGAGCGTGTAAAACTCCTTAAAGTTGAGAAGCGCAGAACCGGACACTTTCACTAGCAATTGTTTAGTACTTTTAATAGCAGCTTCCCACAGTCCTCCGAAATGAGGTGCATATGGAGGAATGAAGGACCATTCTATTCCTTTCATTGAACTGAAATCTTGCACTTCTGCTTCACGGTACAATTGGTATAACCTTTTAAGAACTCTTGAAGTTCTCTTGAAATTTGATCCATTATCTGATAGTATTTTACTTGGACATCCTCTTCTGGATATAAATCTGCGCAATGTTGCTAGAAATGCAGCAGTCGATAATTCTGAGACAAGTTCTAGGTGTACTGCCTTGGTTGCTGAACAAATGAAAAGACAAATGTAAGACTTAAACTTGGTAACTGATCTTTTATGAGCACATTTTGTGTAAAAGGGTCCAGCAAAATCAATTCCAACAATTTCAAAAGGACGAGTTTGCTCAATCCTTGACGCCGGAAGATCTCCCATCACTTGAGGAGCCGATTTCAAACTCAACTTGAAGCACTTCAAGCATTTCTTAAGTTGTTTTCTAACAACTGATCTACCATCAACAAACCAGAATTTTTGTCTTATTAAAGACAACGTTTGCTGCGGTCCAGCATGGATATAAGTTGTGTGATAGTAATCTATGACCTTCTCTGTAAAGCTGTGATTTTTCGGTAACAGCATGGGATGCTTTTGATCGTACGATAAGGATTGATGTTTGGAAAGTCTGCCTCCTACACGAAGAATGCCGTCAGAGTCAAGAAACACATTTAGAGGAAGCAATTTACTATTACGCGGTAATGGCATTCCTTTAGTTAGCAATTTTCTCTCGGACGTGAACTCATTTTCTTGAATTGTTCGCACCACACAAAGCACTGAGTTATGAAGTTCTTTGGATGTCAAACAACCAGAGATTTTGGTACGACTGGAACAGCTATTGTTCAAATATCTCAAAACCCATGCACAAACACGTATCAATTTTGTAAATGAAGATATTTTTGCCACGAATTCAGGAACAAATTTTAATTTAGATGCGCACGTAATGATTTTTTGCTTCTCTTCTACAGCACATTCAGGAAGAGAATATGTCTCTGTAACGTCTAATGGTATGAAACTACTCATAGGTTGACTTAACCAGTTTGGACCTCGTAACCACATGTCATTGCTGATTAATTGAGACGGAAGTAAACCTCTGGTTCCTAGATCCGATGGATTTTCAGTTCCACGGACGTGAAACCACTTGACTGATGGGATGGTTGTCTGAATTTTAGACACTCTGTTTGCAACAAATGCTTGCCATTTATATGGTTCAGTTGCAAGCCATGCGAGAGTTATTTTGGAATCAGTCCATGCTACAGTATTCTGAACTGGAACTTGAATATTTTTCAAAACAGCAGCTAACAAATCAGCTAGCAACAATGCTGAGCACAGTTCCAAACGAGGCAGAGACTGAGTTTTCAACGGTGCTACCCTTGTTTTCGCAGTAAGCAAAGACACACGAAAATCCGAATTCGGTAATAAACATCTCACATAAATTGCTGCACAGTACGCTTTTTCTGAAGCATCACAAAATGCGTGCAACTCTATATCTGCATGCGAAGAAGTTAGAACTAATCTTGGAATTTTCATTTGTTCAAGGAGATGCAGTTCTTCACAAAATGATATCCAATTCCTATTTAATTCTTCGGGAATGATTTGATCCCAAGAAAGCTTATACTTCCACAATTCTTGAAGTAACACTTTCATAAACACTACACAAGGGGAAAGCAATCCCAAAGGATCAAATACACGGGAAATCTCAGACAGTATTTCCCTCTTGGAGTATTCTAGCTTTTGTTTCACAGACTCAATGCTAAAACTAAAATAATCAGCTTTTGGACACCACTGGATACCAAGAACCTTAACTTCAGTTTCTAAGTTTGCAGCCTCTTCTTCATCTAGGAATTCTTTAATCACGTTGGTGTTATTAGATTTCCACTTACGAAGATTAAATCCTCCCTTTGCCATCATAGTCTTTAACTGCTTCACAAGCTCTGATGCTTCTTCTTCCGATGACGCACCACTTAAAAGGTCATCAACGTAAAAATGATTCAATGTAGCGTTTGAAGCAAGGGGATAGCTATCCTTCTCGTCTAAGGCAAGCTGATGTATTGTTCTCGTGGAGAGAAATGGCGCACTTGCAGTTCCATACGTTACCGTGAGCAATCTGTATTCTTTTACCGGTTCTTCTAAATTACTTCTCCACAAAATTCTCTGCCAATCTACGTCTTCAGGATGTACCCTTATTTGTCGAAACATTTTCTCCACATCGGCACAGACTGCAACTGGAAATGTTCTGAATCGAAGTAGAATGGGATACAATTCCAACTGCAAGCGTGGGCCCACCATCAATAGATCATTTAGGGAGTATCCTGATGATGATTTGGACGATGCATCAAACACCACCCTCAATTTCGTTGTTGTACTAGACTCTCTCAAAACTGGAAAATGAGGAATGTAATATGCTTCACTCTTTGCATAATCAGTTTCGGGAACAGGTTCCATGTGTTTCAGTTCAAGATATTCCTTCATAAAATCCTGGTACTGTTTATATTTTGCCGGGTTTGAGCTTAAGGAACGTTCAACTGCATTCAACCTGCGTAAAGCATGCTGTCTAGATTCACCTAATTCTTTTGGAGAGGTGTGGAAAGGCAATTTTACTATGTATTTTCCATCCTCAGCCCTAGAATGAGTATTTTTGAAATGTTCCTCACAAGCCTTCTCAGCACTTGATAGAAAACTAACAGATGGCACCGAGTCCAACTCCCAAAACTTAGAAATAAGTTCATTAGTATCAATATCTATATTATTTAACACAAGTGGAACATTATCCCTAAATAAATTGACAGATCCTGAAATGATCCAGCCAAAAGAAGAACGAACTGCTGAGGGATACCCATCACCTCTGTTGCTAATTTCACCTTTTAACACTTGAAGGAAAATATCTATACCAAGCAAAATGTCAATTCGAGCTGACTTATGAAAAGAGGGGTCTGCGAGTACTAGATCCTTGAAGGCTTCTTGAATTCTAACATCAATTGATGTGTGCGGTAGATTTCCCACAATTTTATTCATTACAAATGCTGAACTTTTAAGCTTTGGCTTAGAATCGAAATGCGGAGAAAACTCCAAGTCTACAAGACCATTAGTACGAGCGGCAGTAGCGCCAAGGCATGACACCGCTATGTTTGCCTTTTTTCTACCTAATCCAAGTCGATTAACACAATCTTCAGTAATAAAATTAGCTTGACTACCAGGGTCTAATAAGGCACGACATAACTGAAACCTCCCAGAAGAATCTAAAGCCTTGATAAGAACTGTACATAGTAATACTTCTTTATTTTCACCTCTAGATACTCTTTCTTCCACTTGAAGAGAAGTAGTACCTGTGTAGATGCTAGGAAGTTCACCGGAAAGCCTAGCGTTATTTTTACTTTCATCAGAATTGCACATTTTTCCTGGAGTAAAAGATTCAGCTTCAATAGAGAGGGTACTAGAGATTTGTTTATTGTCCGAATTCACTGCACTCATACCTTTATCACCCCTATCAATATGCAGTATAGAATTATGCGATTTTCCGCACTCTTTGCATTTTTGAGGACATTTACAGAATTTTAACAGGTGAGAGGAAGAAAGACAACAAAAACACAGATTATTAAACTTGACAAAATTAATTCTTTTCTGAACAGGCACATTTTTAAATTTAAAACATTTCACCAATGCATGATTACCTTTACAAAATGTACAATCTACTTTTGCTTCAGTCAACAAAGATGTGACTTTGAAATTAGAATTTTTCTTTTCGTTAAAAGAATTTTTACTGTTCTGTAAAGTACGAGCTTGTACACGAAGAAATGAGAATAATTGCTCCAAGGTACCTAATTCATCTTTTTTTTAATTCCCGTTCCCACCAACTTCTCGTATTTTTGTCCAGTTTTTCAACTAATGCGTAAACAACCATAACTTCAGCAAATTCTTCAATTTTATGACCTATAACAGCCAAAGAACTCACAAATTCATTAGCTGAATCAATTAAATTAAGAATTGCCTGAGGCGATTCATTAATTCTTTGTAAATTAAACAATTTTCTAATAAGTGCATTTACTAGTTCTCGCTTATCAGAAAATCTATCTTCAAGTAGTTGCCAAGCAACCGAATAGTTTGCATTTGAAATCGGCATAGAATTTATAATTCTTAACGCTTCATCTTTACAACTAGCCTTCAAATATTGCAATTTCATTGCATCTGAAATGCTTTTATTTTCATGAACACTAGTCGTGAATAAATCCTTAAAAGTTAGCCACTCTTCAATTTTCCCCGAAAAAATGGGAAGAGAAAGAACAGGTAATTTAACTTGTGCGAAACTGTCGCCATTTTCTTGTAGAACAAGTTTTTCGGTTTTCACACTCACACTATCTTTTGCGCGATTAATTTTTAAAGCAAGGTCGTCAATTATATCTTGCAGTAAATAATTTTCATTCATAAACTCCTCTATTTCAGTTTCGTTACACATTCCATAAATTGCATCAAAAATAGAATTTATCTCTACCGATAATTGATTTGTCTTGGTTTCAAATAACTTGAGTTCCACCAAATCGGCTTTTTCAACAGAATTCACTACTTTTTCATTATGGCGATTAAATGCCGCCTTGGCGACAAATAATTTTATTTTCAATTCATTCATAGTTTGACGAAATAAAGTGAACAATAATTCTAAATGACTCACCGGCTAATTACTCAAAGCTCCGGTCTCTGGAGGACCATTTCTATGTTACGTTCTGGTTCGAAATGAATATACTTGCAAAACACAATGTGGACTGTATAAAAGTTAAATCAACACACTTTATTAGTCGGAGCCACTACTCCTAATTAACTTCTAATAATATATATGAAGCCACTACTTCAAAATAAACAACGCATGAAGCCATTACTTCATTAGATGCAACAACACTTTTGCAATAAGAAAAAAGAAAGAACACAACAATTATCAAAACTGTTGCCATAGAAAACAATTAAAAAATTAAACTTTTCACGAGGTAACATTTTCTGGAGGAAGTACCAAACATGGAGTGAAATAAAGTTTGAATATCTGTGTGCGGAAGAGTATTCCATATTGTTTGTATGAGCAACGAAAGTTCGTCTGTCGAAACAACAAGACGAGGATCACGAGCGAGACGCCGCCCAACGAAATCCCACACATGTTCAATCGGTGACATATACGGGGAATATGCAGACCAAGGAAGAAGCTGTACCTGCTGCGAATCAAGGTAGGATTTGACAGTGCAGGCGACACGTAGACGGCCATTATAATGCTGGAATACAGCCCCTGATAATCCTTGCAGGAAAGAAATAGCTTGGGGCTGTAAAACTTTGGTATCGGGTACTGTTCAAATTGCAGACAATTCGTAGCAATTGTGATCGTCCATGATATGCTATGGCACCCCAGACCATAACTCCGGGTGTTCGTCTGTGGCGGTCGATAATGCACCCGGAATTTGCCGTTCACCGGCATAGCGCCTGACACGAATTTGGCCATCATGCTGCCACAAATTGAAGCGGGATTCGTCAGAAAAGACGACTTGCTGCCAATCAGCAAGCAAGCTCCTATGCACGTTGGCCCATTGTAGCCGCAGGCGGCAATGGTTTTGCGTGAGAGGAATCCTGTATAAAGGAATCCTTGCGCGCAGCCCTCGCTGCGGCAGACGTCTCCGAATTGATGAAGCACACAATGACGCACACTGTGCTGCCAATTGTCTAGAAGAAGCTGTGCGGTCCATCAGTGCAATACGCACCAGGTGTCTGTCATCGCGAGCTGACGTCACATTTCGGGGTCCACTCCCGGATTTCCGAGCTGTCCGACCCTCCTCCGTCCATTGCTTCCAAACGCGCATGATTGTGCTGCTGCTACGCTGCACACGAGCGGCTACTGCACGATTAGACAATCCAGCTTCAGGAAGGCCAACGATTATGCCCCGTTCAAACTCCTAAATTTGCTCAAATTTCGCTTTCTTTCGTCGAAGAGGCATAGTAAAGATTCAGTTAACATTTACGCTAGCATATATCCACCGTCGCCTCGCTACAGTCGACTATTTATATTCGGTTCGGTGCGCCGTTCAGAGGATGCTGCTCAGCACACGCATGCGCTACCGGTCTGCAATTCTAATCATTTGCATATCGTGGCGTACTTTACATTTTCTGCAATTTTCAGCTCACTCGCGTAAATCCATCGTAGTGTTGTAATTTTCCCAAACAGGAGTGTATAATATTTTGGCAACTTCCTGCTTTGCGGAGAATGCGCCGGTAGCATTATTGGAATCATGGCCAAAGCTATAAAAGAATTGCAGGCACGTACCATGAATCCAACTCACCCTACAGTACTTGCACGGAACCCAGATCCTTATTCGCTCTCATTGGTGTCAATCTGGACAGACATAGGGCACTTATATAAGGGGGGCTGACTTATTCGACATTTTGGTTCTGGAATTGTCGGACGAAAAAAATAATATTTGTACAAAAGCCTCATTGCAGAAAACTGGTGACCAAGCTTTATTAGATGTGTTGCCAGATTAATGTTTGATTATTTTATTCTGTAGATGAAGACGATTTAATTAATACAAATTAAAAACAAATAACGTGTAAACATGAGGTTTATTATAGTAAACATTTCCCAATACTTTTTTGTTGAATTTATGAAGAAAGTTATCTTTCTAGATTCACCTTAAGAGACATTTTACTCAACTTATCGTCCATTGTTTTACGACATAGCAACCAGCAAATATTACAACGTACTAGGGGTCCGTTCTGCCGTTCTGAACTTGTTCGAGTTGAAAAATTATCTGTTTTAAGTAAATATTATGCAGATTTTTTTGTTTCAAAATATCATGGTAAAACCCCCCCTTTTTTTTCATTTTTATGAGTTTTTGAAGCAAATTGATTAGCTTCATTTTCTAATCAAGAGAGATCAACCTTTACTTTCCCGTGAACAATATAATCTTCCCATGTATAATCCCGTTGTACGTTTGACCGTGAGTTTTGATCATGGTCTTGGCTTAAGAAATTTTCATTGGAAATTTCAATTACTTATTTTGGGAATGGAAATGTGCAAGGACCATGGTATTTCAAGAAATATTCCTGACTGATCTGTTGCTGATCCATTAAGGATAATACGGTAAATCATATTAGTCCATGTTAATTTTACTTGGGATCCAGTTCCATTGCATACATAAGACAAAGACATAGGGCACTTATATAAGGGGGGCTGACTTATTCGACATTTTGGTTCTGGAATTGTCGGACGAAAAAAATAATATTTGTACAAAAGCCTCATTGCAGAAAACTGATGACCAAGCTTTATTAGATGTGTTGCCAGATTAATGTTTGATTATTTTATTCTGTAGATGAAGACGATTTAATTAATACAAATTAAAAACAAATAACGTGTAAACATGAGGTTTATTATAGTAAACATTTCCCAATACTTTTTTGTTGAATTTATGAAGAAAGTTATCTTTCTAGATTCACCTTAAGAGACATTTTACTCAACTTATCGTCCATTGTTTTACGACATAGCAACCAGCGAATATTACAACGTACTAGGGGCCCGTTCTGAACTTGTTCGAGTTGAAAAATTATCTGTCTTAAGTAAATATTATGCAGATTTTTTTGTTTCAAAATATCATGGTAAAACCCCCCCTTTTTTTTCATTTTTATGAGTTTTTGAAGCAAATTGATTAGCTTCATTTTCTAATCAAGAGAGATCAACCTTTACTTTCCCGTGAACAATATAATCTTCCCATGTATAATCCCGTTGTACGTTTGACCGTGAGTTTTGATCATGGTCTTGGCTTAAGAAATTTTCAAAGGACCATGGTATTTCAAGAAATATTCCTGACTGATCTGTTGCTGATCCATTAAGGATAATACAGTAAATCATATTAGTCCATGTTAATTTTACTTGGGATCCAGTTCCATTGCATACATAAGACAAATTAAAGTTTCGCAACGAAATTATTGGAAAACCGCCTTTAATTGTAATACAATGAATATGGGCTCTTAAAAGTGTTCTTAGGATACAGAGTTCCTAAAATGAGATGTCTTTAAACAGGCTTAAAGTATATCTGCAACCGTTCATCAAGGGTACCACCGAAATAGTTTGGTAAGAGTCACCGGCAAAGGCAAAAATGACATCTCTCCCAATACTGTCTTAATATTTTAGTTCTTAAAGAATCCACGGTTTCTATATATAAACAGTGGCTCTTCGAACATCCGTAATATATTAGGGGGCAGATCTTTTAAAGACGCTTTCAAAATGGCCCCCTTTTTTTATGAAACGTACGGAGTCTTTCTGAAGGGAGCCATTCAAAGTAGTTTAAACCTAGAGTGGTCAGTTCTTCGACCACTAAGAAAAATTGATGCAATTAAGTTTAAAAAAAAAATCCTAAGTCTGCCTGTTGATTTTGGTTACATTTATTGAACTTTTTTCAGTTCCACCGGGAATGCCGTAAATATTAATTTGCGTTCTGGTATCATAGGTGAGTCGCTGATAGGCTACTAATTTAATTGCTTGATTGGAAACGTATTGATTCAGTAGGTTGCAATCATATATTAATCTCTTCCGGAACAGATAAACGTACAAAATAAACCCTTTCTCTCTGCTATAATATTAATATACAAAAAAACCTCAAATGGTAGCCGAAAATGCATGCAAAATAAAAGCTATTAGAATCACAGATTAATATTATCTATTTACACTACTTGAATTCAAGAATTACTTTGCTCGAAGTGAATCCCAGTTATAATTCTTTCGCATAAATTTTGTTTCATTAACATTCTGTGAGTCTAAATGTTTCACGATGCAAGTAAAAGCTTGCCAGAGTTTGTGTTACGTATATACCAATAGATCACAAAACATAAACTGGTAGCGAAGACAAACTATTAGTTTAAAAAATTAGGATAAGTACATATATGCATAATTTATAGCCTGTGTCACTCAGTAAGAATGCACCTTTCATATAGTGAAAGAATTTTTCAAATAACTGCAATGGTTCCGCAGATTACCTCGAACATGTAAACACACAAAAAAAAAACGCCCACCCTCTTTATAATAGTAGTACAGATGAAAAAACCCTAAGCGATAAACCGAAATGCATGCAAAATTAGAACTTTTAGAAACACAGATATTCAAAAGCTAATTTGCCCGAAGCGAATAAATTTTGGTGCATAAGCACTCTGCGATTCTACATAAATGGTTTGCAATGTCCACGGCAAATGGAATGCCATATGCAGGGTGTTCTGAAAAAGATTGACTGTTTTCAAAATTTTATAATAGGAAAACGGTAAATGGTAAAAAAAGAATTCTTGCAGAAAATTCATGTAGGCAGTAAATTTTTCCCTCCCGAGTTCCAAATTTTAGTTGAACATTTTTCCAATAGATGGCACTGCAGATCGTAAGCCCTTTAATAAAAAGAAAGACAGACAATTGCATCATAATTTTTCGAAAATAACGAACAAAAGAATAAAACAATATTTTCAAACAATCGTTAGCTGTAATCACACGTCTCAAATCGGAGGCAAAATTGGAGAATTTCAATTCCTCTTTTTGACTTACAGGCTTACTATGTGCAGCGCCATCTATTGAAATATTTTTGAACTAAAATGTGAAACTGTAAGGAAAAAAATTTAGCACCCGCCAAATGAATTTTCTGCAAGAATTTGTTTTTTATCATTAACCGTTCTCCTACTATAAATTTTTGAAAACAGTCAGTCTTTTTCAGGACACCCTAAACTTTATCCTCTGCAACCTCACATACATGTTAATGTTTGACGGTTCTTATGCTGACCTCGCGAACTTTTTTTTCTTTGAGTCGTTTCAATTTGTAACTCCAGAGCTCGAGGTAGAGGATGAAAATCTATAGAATACTGAAACGTTCCACGGAAGTTATCAGTAACGTTTGAGAAGTTTTTTAGTGTACTTTATTTTTCATTCTTACCGAAAAACTCATGAAATACACTGGCCTCAAAAAGTTAAGGTATAACATGTTTTTCGAAGCTCACCATTAAAAAAATAGCAGTAACAATAAATTGCCCGATTTGCATGAATGATAATAATGAACTTTAAACCTTTTATAACAAAACGATAAGTACCACTTTTTTTATACAAAAGAACATAGCTTTACGAGTGAGAAAAAAATATGCAAATATCAGTCTCTCGTACTTATGAGTTTAAGTTGTGTTGATTTTCAACTGTTGTTGGCAGTTTCGGTGACAATAGTCAATAGAGTTTAGAGAGTGTATCAGAAATGTCGTTTGCCCGATTCGTTAAGGTGGCGGGAAATTGGATGGATGGAAATGGGATTGTCTCAGGCGGAAGCTGCTAGACGTCTCAATGTCTCGCGTGTTGTTCAGCGACTTTGGGATCAATACCAATCAGAAGAATCTGTGTCCAAGAGACCTTTTCCAGGCCGACCACGAGCTACAAGACGACCAGTTGTGTGCGTTCCGCTCAATGGACCACATCAAAAGATCCGCTTATGCTGAGCAAGAGAACATGTTTCTTGGAGCCAGCAGCTGTGGGCTTCTGTACTGTTCACAGACGAGTCCAGATTTACATTGGGGGGTGATTCAGGGGTTCTACTGATCTGGAGGGAACAGCGCAAAAGATACCATTAATCCAACACTGTTGAAAGGCACAGTTATGGAATCATGGTTTGAGGAGGGAGTTTGGGGGTCGGTGGTAACATTGACCTGCATGTGTTCCATGGAGGAACTCTGACTGGTCTGAGATATCGGGATGAGATCCTTGATCCATATGTCCGCCCATATCTGGTGCCATTTGTAATGACTTCCTTCTGATAGATGGTAATGCACTACCACACCGAGCTCGGATTGTTGAGGAATATTTTGAAAACCACGGTTCGGAACGAATGGAATGACCAGCTCGATCTCCAGACCTGAATCCGATAAAACATTTTTGGGACTATCTTGGCAAACACGTTGCTGCTTTAAATCCTACTCCAAGGTCGTTACATGAGCTGGAGCAAGTCTTACTCTGTGTCTGGTGTTCGCTTCCCATTCCGGTGTCCGACAACTGAATAAACAGCATGGAAAATCGATACTACTAATGCATTCAATTTGGGGGGGGGGGACACATTCTTTATTCGAACCCATTTTTGAACTGATTCTATGTTATTTTACTACATATGTTCTGTTTTCTTCAAGAATGGACTTTTCCACAAAGATTGCTTTTTTTGTTATAAATCATTTTTGCAATACACTTATACAAATTTCTATGACGCATTCAATAAAAAACTATTTAATGCACGTATCCTCCAAATGTTTTGTTTCTACATTCATTCAGTTGCAAATTAGACTTAAAAAACCGGTTGTACCTTAACTTTTTGAGGCCAGTTTAGCATTAGCCCTTGCTGCATGTGTCTTAACATTCATTGCATTTTATGAGGGAATTGTTGGTGCTTGTAATTTGTCTCGAGCTTTTTAATTCTATCCGTATTTAAGTTATTAGCAGTTTTTATTCAGTCTTCTTTGTGTTTTTATATAATGAATAACTGGAAACTAGTGCCAGATTTGCGGAAGCCCCAGAGATTAAAATACTCACTTCAGTCAGCGGAACATAATATGGGTCTCCATTTAAAGAACATAGTTTTTATGTTCTTTTTTTTTTGAGTTTTGAGTTTTGAACATTTATAACACCTTAAACTTTTTTTTTAGTTTTTAGAGCCTCTTCCTTTTTTTTTTGTCTTTTTAACTAAAATAGTGTATTCAATAAATATCAAGCAAATCATTTGAACTATCTGTAGTTCGGATTTAATCTTATTTGAACGAATAAATCGTATTCTAAAGTCCTCTAAAGTGGACAACTTATTTCTTGCTAACCTTGTAGGTCAAAACTTACTTTTAGCTTGCAAAGCCACTCGACAAGAATGTAGAATAGAGCGAGGCTGTGGAAAGAAAAAAATCCGGAAAAGTCTCCGACTCCGACTCTTGGAATTTTGTAGCCTTCGACTTCGATTTCAACTCCTACTCCTTTTCCTCAAAATTAGTCTGATCTGACTCTTACTCCAAAGCCATGGCATATTGTCGACCCAGAGAGGAAATAACCGATTACGACTCCGAGGCTTGAAGATTTTAACTATATGACTCCCGACACCAGCTTCCTTATCTCCAAGATAGTCCGACTCCAACTCCACGACTCCGACGCTTGAAAATTTTAATTTTACGACCCTCGACTCTGACTTCATTATCTACAAGACAGCCCGACACCGAGTCCACGACTCCAACGCTTGAAAATTCTAATTCTACGACTCTCAACTCCGACTTCATTATCTCCAAGGCAGTCCAACTCCAACTCCACGACTCCGAGACTTGAAAATTTTAATTCTTCAATTCCCGACTCCGACTCCTTTATATTCAAAACAGTTCGACTTCCACTCCGCGTTGTAATGGATTCATCGCTATTGGATGAAATTTGCACCTAAAAGACAACGCCTCATGAATTCAAAAAAAAAAAAAAAGGATTTTGTTTGTCTCTGTCAAAATCTGAAAACGATACTTCAAACACACGATCCATCTTTCATTAATTTAATATATTCATGGGTATCAAAATGAAGCATCAGGAAGAAAATGAATATGAATTACGTGCATAAGTTATGCAAATGATCCGACACGAAAATCGGTGAAGCTTTACACTTTCTTCGCTTTTATGAAAACATTACCAATGTTCTGTATAATTTTTCGTCAGAATAAACCCAGATGCTTTTAATTAAAATTACTTTTCTATCATTAAACGAAAGAACAAGGTATATCTTATACCAGCTGATCTTATTTGCTGTTATTTAATAAAATTACAGGCTAAGTAAGCGTGATACCAAAAAGCTATCTTTATGAAAATATGTTACACGTGTGGTGGAATAGATGGAAACTTCATCATAAGAAAATATATTTCCCTTTCTGAGTAAATAAATTCAGCTTTTAAAGAAAATAAGTAGGGTAGGTGCACCGGTTGTGGCCACTGTACCAGTTGTGGCCATATTCACATTCAAACCAGAAGTACTAAGAACATAAAGCACTTTAACTAATCCTTAAGCTTGTTTTGTAATCTGAGTAGCATTTCTCAAAACTTTCACCCTGAGCAATCCAGAACTTTTCCTCTGTCTAGATGCAGGATGCACTTGTGTGAGGATGAGTGAATTTGTTACTGCTTATTGTTAAGAGTTTCTTCTTAATCTACTTGCAGCAGCAATAGTTTTGCATACTTTTAGCTAATGTCAAGTTTTTCTTATCAAGCTAAGATCAATTTTCAATGTGAGTCCCTTACTTTTCTTTATTTTGTAACTCACTTGCATAAAATAGTCTGGCCAGAACTAGATCACGAATCCGTATATTTTGCTAGTTGTGGCCATAGTTATGGCCACAAATAGATTACATACTGTTCCAGTTGTGGCCATGCAGAATATTTTAAGTATACTGTGAAATTCTATTTCAACGTTACCCAAGGATCCACAATACCTTTGTTAAACGTAAAAAGTTAAAAATTTAGCCAAGTTATATTATAAACGATTATTGTTTCAGCTTATGTGTTAATGAAGGGACGGAATTTTTTTGACGTTGTAGCGCAGTTGTCACTTTAACCAAGTTAAACTGAATTGAAATAGTGAAATTTATACTGCATCTACATGTATGATTTTTTTTCTTTTTGGTTTAAATGTCTGACCATTCTAAAATGCATATTTTTTACCAATTACAAATTTTTTGCTTCGATAAATTTTTTAGATTAACCATTTTTTAGTTTTACTAAAACGATTCATTTTTGTCTACGTTCTATCAGCAATTGGTTTTTGTATAAACATAGTATGTTGTAATAATATGAAAGTTTAAAATCAAAATGCATTTTTTCAAATGATCTTTTAAGTACATTGGCGCACTTTCGAAAGTGAAAACTCAAAATATTCTCGCTTTATTTTAATGACACTTGTGTATGGGCATAATATATCGTAAGAATATGAAAGTTTAAACTGAAGGTGCATATTTTCGAAATGAGTTTCTATGAAGTCTGACGGATCCAAAATCTTGTATTTTGCAATGCTTTGCAAACTTTGACTTTATACTGGTTGCTAAGAGATATACCAAGAGTTAATTATAATGGCAAAGTTTTATTAGTTTACGGTCTGCTCTGAAAATACTTGTAGTATATATTCCAATCACATAACAAAAGTTACTTCAATGAGCTTTGAAATTTTCTTTTGTTCAACATATTACTAAAATGGTTAGTACGTTCGTTAAGTGATAATCAATACAATTATTTTATTGGGTCTTAATTCTAATAAGGTAAACAAATCATTTTACAGCATTTTTGCAGTTTTTGGAAATGTAGTTTTACAAATTCTACAAATAATTGCATTTATTTATAAACGTTTTCGGAAGCTTTTTAAAAATGCCACTTATTTATTTATTTTTACACAAACTATATGAAAATATGTAATTACAATGTTTATAACCATAGTGTTTCTATAAAGAGCTTCGAACAAATTAAGATTTCTTAATTGTTTAAACTTAAGAAAAAAAAGAAGAAAAGAAAGAAAGAAAAAAGTCACAACTCTAGCGAGAATGAAAAGCCTAAAAAAAGATTTTGTATAATACTTGTTGCAAATAATGACTCTCAAAAAAGCAGGAATTTTTTTAAGCTGAAAATGCCCGTTTCTGAAGTTGAAAATGCCGTAGAGACTGTAAGAAATGGTTCCATTTTCGTATTACATGCTAGTATCACCTTTAAAATAATCAGGACAAGTCTTAGAAGAAAACTATCAGACAATTTGAATTTGAAAGACTAGCCCTGTACCGAACTCAAAGAAATTAAGAGTCAAAGAATGGAGGTAGAGTTCATATTTTAAGGAGGAAGTTTAGTGTTTTACGAAAAATTTTAATCCAAAAACAATAATAATAAAAAGTATGCCAGAAAAGGACACAGAAGACACTGATGCTTTAACTAGTGACTTAATTGAATCAACTGGGACAGTATTGGTAATCTTACTTCAATCGGTGAAAATGTTATAGTGATTATGAAAGCAGGTTTTTTTTGTGTGTAATAGTTGCTAAAATAAATGGTTCTAATCATGATGCGAGTGCTATGTATAAAAGTGGCCCAGTAGGGTGACAATGGTAAAGAAAAGGTGATTTATTGTGGGGACCTGCAGATGATATCATGCAGTTCTACACCATCAGACAACCTGAAACTACAAAGACACGTTGTAAAAGTAATTTTTTTTCTTGTTATTACCAAATATTTATTTACGTTTACTATTCCATTAATGTTGTTGATTTACATTCGTTAAAATGAATAAACATCCAAAAACATTGCTATTCTTTAATACATGTTTTCTATTAATGTACGTCGAATATTGGACTTGGATTTTAAATTTTAGGCAAAAATTTTGTATTGGTCGATCCTGGAACATTACGTGGCCACAACTAGCTCATTGGTGGCCACAACTGGTGAAATCCGAACTTTTTTAGTTGAATTGACTTCCGTTATTTTACTTATTTAATTGCTTATGAGTTTATATGTATGTTAACAAAGCTTAAATTCTGAGAAAACTGACATATATTTCATTTTTAAAATGTCAATACAAGAGGAACTCGGTTCGTTAGAACTTTCTTTTGTCTTTAAAGTAGCCATAATTGGTGCACCTACCCTATACTATTTCGAGATACATGAAATACGCCGCCAGCTCAGTCAATTCCAGCCGAGGACTGCAGTTTCGCGCTAATTAGCACTCATCAACCCGGCATAGGAGTGATTGAGCTGGAAGTGACAAACATCTTAAGGAAGCCTAGAGTGCCAAGCAAACTGGTAGCTAATACAGAATTCGCACGGACCAGACTAGTGACCGAAACAATGGTTCGGTTCAACTCGAATTTTGAAGACAAAGCAGGTATATTCAGTCAATTCCAGCCGAGGACTGCAGTTTCGTGCTAATTAGCACTCATCTCCCGACATAGAAGTGACTGAACTGGAGGTGGCAAACCTCTTAAGGAAGCCCAGAGTGCCAAACAAACTGGTAGCTAATACAGAATTAACACTGACCTGACGAGTGACCGAAACAATTGTTCGGTTCAACTCGAATTTTGAATACAAGGCAAGTATATTCAGTAAGTTACCCCCCTATAATATATAGGGCGCTAATCTATCTCTCTAAGCATCGAAATCATTATTTTAATAATCTGTTCTAGTTTTGCTTATAAAACACTAGAATCGACTCAAGTAAATTAAAAAACCCATCTTAACTAACCTGTATCAATTACTAGTATATTGCATCTGTCATAAGACATTTCCCATAATATTTCTTATGATTAAATTTATCAACACACTTTAAAAACAAACATTATTAATTTTCAGTTTAATACTATTCATTAATCCTCTGTTAAAGAAATATCCGACTTTTTTTCTCTTACCTCGGTTTATTTTCCTATTTTCTTTCTTGCACACTAACTGGCAAAAATGAATATGGAAAAATTGTAGCAGGAACAAAATCAATAAAAGCAGAAAATGGGGCTGAATTTTTTTTCCTTGAAATGTTCTGAGATAAGAATTCAATTTCACAGACTGTGAGCATGAATACTTTAAGGATAATTCCAATAAAAACAAAAACCGAAACCTTCAAAAGAAAGTTGAAATTTTGGGAAGAATGAAATGAATTTATTAATTTCTTGTAATAATTTAACACTTAATATTTTTATTCCTTACCAAAGTATTTTAAAATCATTTCCCTCTGTTGCTTGAGAAGTATAATACGGGCTCGCAAAATAAATCGTGTTTATTTACTGCGTTTCTACATCAGATTTCATTTTAACCTTCTAGGGGCGGTAACTTACTGTTAGAACAATAAATGTTTGAAAGGCGATTACACATATATATTAAAACATTTTTGTTCCCATGTACTAAATGCTACGGCTTTTGACGATAGTATAACTTTCTGAAAATGAAATTCTGCTTAAATAGTCGATCATTTACGAGGTCGACGACTTTGCGATAATGTTTTTGTTTTCTTTGTATAGTAATAGTATTTTCCAGACACAGTGGTGTTCCCACATACGTCGTATACCCTCGAACATTTTTTAGACATATAGCGTATACCCTCAATCTTCAAAAATTTTCACATTATGAGAAATTACGTATATAATTGCATATACAAATTGTGCATAACTGGTTACTGGGAGTATAACCTCAGAAAAATTGATCGGAACATCTCTGACCAGACAATTATAAATATTAAGGAACTTTTTTAGAGACTCTTCTTCATTCTTTGTATAGTAATAGTTTTACCAGATACAGAGGTGGTCATATAGAGTATACTCCATATCCATATACGTGGTATACTCTCGAACATTTTTAGACATATAGCGTATATCCTCAAGCTTCAAAATTTTTCATTTTATGACAGATTACGTATATGATTACATACACGTATTGTGTATAGCTGATTACTTGGAGTATACCCTCAGAAAAATTGATCGGAACATCTCTGACCAGACAATTATAAATATTTTGGAAAATTTTTATAGACTTTTCTTCATTCCTTGTATAGTAGTAGTATTTACCAGATACAGAGGTGATCTCATACAGTATACTCCATATCCATATACGCCGTATACTCTCGAACATTTTTTAGACATATAGCGTATACCCTCAAGCTTCAAAATTTTTCATATTATGACAGATTACGTATATGATCGCATACACATATTGGGCATTTCTGATTACTGGGAGTATACCCTCAGAAAAATTGATCGGAACATCTCTGACCAGACAATTATAAATATTAAGGATATTTTTCGATAGACTCTTCTTCTTTTTTCCCTACACAAATTATAATGAATTTTAAAAATCTTAAAAAGACTTTTTCACTAATACCACTGTCTTGCACATGGGCTTTTTTTGCTAATTTGGGTGGAAACATCAGTGAAAATTCACTGTCAGACCTATTTCTCTAACTGCTGTTCTGAGATGGATTAATATATAGCCCCCCCCCACCTCCCCGAAAACATTACTCTTCGAAGGGCCCCCAAGCTTGTAAATCTACTGCTGGTAGTAAATCAATTTTGGTTTCTCAGTTAAAGTTTTTGCTAGCCTCCAGTTAGTTATATAATTTACTTTTAATATATTATTTTTTTTTTTTTACTGTACTCTGCTTTGTAAAATTTTTCTGCTTCTTCTATAATTCGCGAATGTCTCTAATGATAGGGACTAAGCGAAATAAAAAGTAGCTGTCTTATACGTGGGCAATTAAAAAAAAAATGTGCTATCCAATGATACATTCTGCATTACTGTTAGTTAGCTATACATTCATCGTACTCAAGTTCAAATTTTCGGCGGCACAGTCACAACGTTGAAAAGAATACTCATTATTTTGCTCGGTAAATTGATTCGACGATACTAAAACATGTTAAAATAACGAGAATACATGGAAATAAGAGAATTCAATAAAATGCATATCGTCGCCTCAGAGCAACAGTAAGATAACTTAGTGCTATGTCTGGGATTAGGTAACTTACTGTTATGTCTGGGATTAGATATCTCACTGTTGCTCTGAGGCGACGTAACTGATGCAGGATAGGGATCCGTCGTTAATGAACGAATGGATCAAAAAGAACAAATACTTAAATTGAGCGGATTCATTCGTTCACTTAAAAACTGAACGACTGTTCTTTTGATCGGTGAGAAGTTTGGATTGCTGTATTGATGCACTTGTGATAAAATCTCATTTTTTTAAACACTTTCATCTTTAAAACTTTAACTCTCAACCATTTTCAAATTTCCTTTTTCAAAGTGCAGCACAATATATTCACTCGAACCTTTTTACTTTCTCCTTCATTCATCAGTTCCCTTTAATCGTTGCAATTCATTTGCGATTTTCCAATGTGTAAATTAGTAATGTGTTGTGTAACTTATTTGCACTACTAACAAACTCTGGCTGAGCTACTCCTTTGATTTTAATTCTTATGAAATTATCCAAAAGTGTTCAAATTCTTCAGATCTTGACTTTTGGGAGTCTTTCCACATTTTGAAGACTCGTTATAATATGTAGTAAATGATCTTAAAGCCATTTCGTATTTTTCTACAATTTGGCTTCCCTTCTTATAATTAGACGCCCGCCCCCTTCCACTTTTTTTGCAACTGTAAAAACGATTCAGAAACGTTCCTGGAAAATAATAGGCAGCAGATATGCCCAATTTCTGCCATCTTGCAAAGCCCGAGAAAGTTTTCTATTAAAAGTCAGTCACCTTTCTGAAATGATCCTTGAAACTCACTGAAGAATTGAGAAACCGCCCTTGTCAGCCCAATCATGTCTCGGAAATCTAAAAATATCACATAGGTTTAACACAATTGGGCAGAACCTTCCTGATTTCCTGGAGCATTGAAGCAACCACAGCAAAGCTATGCGAGAATGCAGCTATCCAGTGACTGATCCGCTCCCAATAAAGGCACAGTCATACTGGACAAGACTACGTCGAATTCAAGCCGATACATTTAATAAACACGCTAATTCAATATTTAAACTGGTAGCTAAAAGTATTTTTCACAACAGTGAAAAGTCTGCTTTCGTGTAACTTGTAGCAATTCAGGAAACTTTTTCGCGAATATACTTGATATTACGGATAAATTGGTGAAAACCTATGAAACTCCGAAACGTTCCACGGAAATAACCAGTAACGTTTCGAATTTTTCAGTCATACAGGTCATACCGGTTTGTCATACTAGTGTGATTGTTTTGTCCCACTTAATCACTTTTATTTGTCCTTACATTTCCCTTTCTCATTTTACTTGACATATATTCAAATATTTAGCCGTTTGTTTTGCTTTCTCCCTAGCATTTTTCAGGTTTTTATTGTATTATGTTTGTTCTGCTTTTCGCTAAATCTTGAAATTAAATATTTACAACTAGAAAGTCGCCCGTCAAGGTATGATGTGTGAAAATTGCTTCTACTCTTCTACATTTGAACGAAGCTTTTGCCTGTTTGGTGATAATTTTAATAGTTGAAATTTTAACCCTAACACCAGTGGATTAACCCTAAACGCCAGTAGGTAGCGTTCATATTGTTGACCATTTTTTCGTTTCGTCATTCCCCTGAAATGAGTCTTACCAGTAAAACAGTTAAGTTTTCGGATCGAGTTCAGCCTTGTCACAATAAAAACCTTTCCCTGCATGTTTAGCATTACCAACACACATTACCAAATTATCATGCCGTGGCGCGAGTTTCATTGTTGAAACACGCGGGTTACTCTATCATCGGCTATTATTTATATGATGATTCTTTCTTACATAAATTTATTGCTAATTTATTCACAAGCGGTTTCATTTATTATTATGGGATTTTCAATGAAATTTATTGCTTAATTATTTTTCCTCACGCACGAAGGAATCTTACTATAGTCTGACCACGGATTGTATGGAAAGACAAACATCCGTTTTATAGCCGGAAATGGAAGAATCTATTATTTTTTAGCGGTGGCAGCTTTTGCAGAAGCAGAGTCTCATTCAAATGTGCGGAATACGCGCATTAAATTTTTACTTTTCCCCCTCATTCAGATCAATTCGTCTTATCTGAACGCTTGAAAATTCCATACAATCCGTGGTTGGACAGTACTATTATATATGCGAATGTTTGTCTGTATGGTGGGATGTTTGTTACTCTTTCACGCAAGAACTACTGAATGGATTTCAATGACACTTTACAATATTACAGCTTACGCATCAGAATAACACATAGGGTAGTTTTCGTCCCGTTATGGGGGGCAAAATCCCCCATAGGGGGCAATAAAACAGGATTTTCATACAAATTCTCTAATATGGGGGTGAAAAAAGCTTGCACATACTAACATTATATGTCCATCGAAAGCTCTGATTTTTCTTCTGAAGATGGCACCTGTTCGAAATTTCTAAGTATAATAAAAAACGAGTTATAAGCTTTTTAGTTCCATGTTCGAAGGCTTTCCTCAACTCAATACAGTATTTAGTGTATCATATCAACTCCCCGTCGATTCGGAACTCCAACGAACTATAGGGGGCACTGAAGTCACTGTCTAATGGCGGACTTAAAAACTAAAACAAACGCACATGGTAACGAAGAAAATGCTAAAAGTGTTGTGATTTTTGTTCGTACGTATGATTTTTTCGCTTTATTCTTTTTAAATTAATTTTCAAAGTCTTGTGGATATTCTGGCCAACGTAGAAAGAAATGAGAATTCAAGAAGCATTACTAAACGTCAAAGATTAATGCAAACTACGTAGTTCGTAGTTCTAAGCAGCTATTTCCACGATGTTGAATTCGATATTTATCAATTCTTGATAAAACTAAATAATAATTGTGGCATGACAAGAATAACAATTAATGCTAGAAAATTCAATATGACATTACAAATTGTTATCGAAAGAAGATGATACTTTTTTGCCTTGCTTGGCTAGCGCTTATTGTTTTCCATTTGTAGTTGAGTTATTTCTCTCGAATTCCCGAATCGGTTAATTTAAAATTTTTCTGTTTCGATGTTTCTAATTTCTGAGTTACGATTTAATTATGTCATGTTATGCAAATCATCAACAAAATTCTCACGGATATATGGTGGTAGTTTTCTTTTCAGTTGATTGACCATTATTTCTTTTCACTTATCGAATTCTGTAATCTTACTACCATTTTATTCCACTCATGATAAAAATTAAAAATGGTTTAACTAAAAACGCGAAATCTCGCCAAGGCTACTTTGCTCGCACTATACTAAAACTATAACCCTAAACAAATTTGGCGAAACCTTTCAGCTGAGAATAAAAGGAATAAAGTAAATTCTTTCTCGGTTATTCATTTTGTTCTACGATAATATATTCAAGAAAATATTTTGCATACTGTCCATTCCAACTAAATGCTGCTGTAAAATATGGTAAGTTTAATTAATTTAAGATTAACAAAAACCCCATATTCTTACAAATTCATACAAAACAATAAAATTTTTTACCTTGTATAACGTTATCCAAGTTTGTTAATCCAGAATTTTCGCTTTCACCAATTATTAAGGAAATAATGAAAACTAACATTATTTTGAGAAGCTAAGGGATGAATTAATTTCTGTAGCTGAAAGCAAACTAAGACACATCGATTGCGTTAATAAATACTCAGAAAAAACTGCCTGTGTTTACGTCAACAGACACACGTGGAACGCAACGTGGCAATGTTTTAGTTTCATTTGCAGTTTTGTAAATCACCGCAACGTAGCGTATTCGAGCGCTGGAGTTCCGAATAGCTACAATAAATTGTTGTATCGTTGAATATTTTTGCTTTTCGTCTGACTGTTCAAGGCTTTTCTCAAGTTAAATCTTAAATAACGTTTTCGCACAAGATTGGCAAATAATAAATAGATTTCGCTGATTATTTTCCATTTTAATGTAACTTTAATGTAATTATGGGTTTATTTTTTTTTATTTGTGTTGATTGGACACTAACTCATCATCAAAGCGACCATCAGGAATCTCGCCAAATCTTTTTGCGGACAGATTTTAATAGCTAAGGCAGATTTTTTCAACTGTCTCTGTTTTTGAAGCTAAAGACTACATAATACTGTTTCTCGGTTTTCACCATGTAACCAAAATATCGCTATTAAAAGAATCTTTAAAACTTTTGTCAAAATGTAAATAATCCGCCAACTAAATTAAGTAAATCCATAAGCAGCACAAAAACGTCCATTAATTTGTCTTTCCGCGCAATTTCAAACAATCGCCAAATTTTACTTCGTATTTTGGAAAAAATTCGGATGAAAACGTTTACTGTCCAGCTCCATATTAGACTAAAATGTTCAATAAAAAAAAAAATAAAAACAATAACTGTTAAATCTTTTTCAATATGTGAAGTTTAATTTCCTATTTTGGAAATTCCTCAAAATTAATGTATGCTCAAATGTCGTTTTTTCGTTTCTAAAAGAAAACTATTTTGTTCTTCATACTTATTGCCATTTTACTTTTATGTGTAAGAACAAACTCGATTTTTAATCATGTCAAAGCGGTATGTTTTGAGTTCTTTCAGTTAAAGCAGAAAACGAAGGAAAGTAGCGATTGTTTCTCATAATTATTACTGACCCAGGCAACGCCGGGTATTTTTGCTAGTAAATAATAAATTTCGTCTCTCACTTTCGTTTTGTCTTGATTATTTTGTTAATTTTGTATTGAAACTGTCTGTTGCTCATTCTCGTTGCTTTTACTGGATGTCTCCTCATCTAAAAGCTCACTATTTGCATTGAAAAGAGGTTCCCCGAGGCCTTGAAACACCCCTATGCAGCCTGAAGAAAGCATTTCAGACCTCGGAAATATTTTGCAGAGTAGCAGATGAAATTAAGCACATGCCGAACATAGTCCGAAGAAAAAAATATCCTTTTATTTTTAGCATATTGGATAAGTTAATACTTAGACAATGTATTTGGGGGATATTTCGATAATTGGGCATCTGGCGATCTTTCTTCATTGGCGTCAATTTTTGGCTCCAGCGCCTGCGCGTGAGGTATTTTTCTTTGCAAATTTAAACAAAGAGACCGGAAACATCTATTAACATAGGGTTACTATAAATCAGCAGAGTTAACAAAATAAAATTATTTCCGCCAAAAATGAGACGACCGCACCAATTCCCAATTATCGAAATATCCCCTGTATTTGACTTACATTGAATCCTGTTCAACAGGAACATTAAACAATATCTCGTTATTCTAACAACATACAACATGTTATCAAAATGTCAAGCTACGTATTTCGAATTAACTTAGAAAAAAAAATGCATCTTTTTAAAATAGAATATTCAAGACAACTACGCCATTTTACTTTGAACTGAACAACACTAACATGCAGACTATACGCACAAAAACATTGAAAGAGAGAACCCTTAAACCTGCAGCATTATATATCATTGAAAAACACATGGTGGAACAACCAAAATCCGAAATTTTAATCGCTTATGCAAAACAAGAAGTGTTGTCACACACGAAAACTTTTACAAAACCTCTTACTGTTATCACAAGCAGGAACTAACCAAAACCCAATCCAGTCAAAATGAGTGAATCGCCCGAATGACGTCTTTACCGATTTAATGTTGTTACTTTCTTCTATATCTAATATATAGAAGAAAGTACTAGCTGACCCAGCCACGCGTTGCTGTGGCAAAGAAGTTGGATTAAAAAAAACTTTTACTCATTACTTTGAAAGAATCAAATGAATATTTTAATAGAGCTTAAAATAGTATAGCCGATTTTAAGACATATGGGATTGATAATGGGCGTGATTCAATGTAAAAACGATTCCTAAATGCTCCTGAAAATTATGGGCAGCTGATGTGGCCAATTTCTGCCAGTAACATGTCATGCCAAAACCCGGAAAGTTTTCCGATAAAAGTTAATAACCTTCCTGAAAGCATCTCGGAAGCATCTTGAAAAATTCGAAGATCTTCCCGTTTGAAGTTAGTCGTATTTCTGGAACTTTAGTGTAAACTTAGGAAGGGATACGAAAAAAAGCTTAGCAACTTTCTGATTTATTAAGGAACTTCTATAAGCAGTAATGCAAATATAGCCAAAGCTTAGCCAGAAATGCAAGCAAGTATCGAAAATTTTTACTCAGTAACGTTTCGGTAATTTTTTTTTTTTTTTACAGTGCAGGCTGAAGAAAGTACTTATTGAATTCAGTAAGTACTAACTAAATTTTCTATGGAAAAAGCACTATACTTACGATTAGTAAATTTTATAAGTATGACTTCCGCAAAAAAAAAAAAAAAAAAAAAAAAAAAAAAAAAAAAAAAAAAAAAAAAAAACTTGAAAGTGATAGTAAATATCGAAACTGTTTGTAAAATAACCGAATGTAGAAACTAAGTGTAAACCACCATACACTTTTGGAATCTACACTACATTTTATTCACCTCAGCTTTCTCTATAGTTTGTAATCAATAACTAAATTAAAAACATATAAAAATTAAATTGTTTCAATGAAGTAGATAACATTGACTTCGAACTATTGTTTCTATTATTTGAAAACTGAAAACTGTCTAAGCACTAAGTTGTGCACAATGTTCTTGCTTAACCAGTCATTTGCTAATACCAAAAGTATGATAACTTTCCACTTGTGAGTAGGCGATATATGGTTGCCCATAAGAGAAATATTTATGTTTTAAGTCCAAACCGAAAGAAGACATTATTTGTTCTTGAAATCTATTAACGGTCTTTGCAAAAGCTAAACGAATCGAAAATTGAAGCCTTTCAAATGTGTTAAAATTATGACGCTATTAATGGATTACATGGCAACACAAACATTTCTACTTTAAACTTTCCCGACAAAATTGTTGACTTTTGATGGAGAAATGTGTACCGTTGCGTAATTTAGGTGGGTTTAAATCGCAAAAAAGAATAAATTGTTGAGCCAATTTTCAACCGGAAATCGTGTAGTCGCATTCCTGGTGTATCCAGGGAATTTAAAAATTCAGTTGAAATGTTTACTGTTTTGTTTTCATCGACAACTGTATGGGCTTGTTCAGCATCAATGGGGACCTTTTTTTCCAGCCGTCAGTAATGGCTCATTATTCGCAATAATTGTAGCTAAGACAGCGTCATTGCTCTGTTGTTATACGTTGCAAATCAGTGTTAACTAAGTCGGTGGCCCAACTATCAAGTGACGGCATATCATAATAACTAAAAGGAAAATTTGAAATTGAAAAGCAAAAACCTTTAGTTAAAACTAAAGCTTCATATTCATCTCTGGTGTAAAATCTGGATTTGGACATTTGTGTGTTTGTTACATTGTATGAAATACGTCTTCAAACGTGAAATTTATATAGTTTCTCCTTAAAAAATGATGATTGTGTTGGATAGTATGTCGTCAAAATTATTTTAAACAGTTGACGAATACTATTTCTCCTTATGTCAAACCTGCATTAGAAAGTGTCAACTCCCAATGACTTTGTGCGACCAATAAATACAATTTGCGACATGCAACGGGATATGTATTTGACAGTCGACAATTGACGATCCACAAATATTCCTGTCTGTTCGGGAATGTTGACCGAAATTAAAACTGCTACAAAACCAGCGCGATTACAGAGGCAATTATGATTTTAAAAAAATTAAATTTATCTGGGAATAGACTCCCAATTAGTTCACTTTTCGTCTCAACGGCAGTGTAGACATTGTCTGGCTCTTTGTTGTACTGTATATTTTGATGGAGTTCAATTTCACCGTTTCCAATACCAGCAGTTGCTTAGAAAATACTTGTGCGATTAGATTATTTTGTGTTTATATTCGCATGTTCATGGTCAATCGCATTATCTCGACATTACGCTATAAAAACGATTGTTTTAATCATGCGTTGATTTCATCGGAATAACTGGTAATGTCTGCCGGAAATCCCCAGGAGTATTCAGACAATTTCGCCTAAAAATTTATCGTTGCCGTTCAAATCTTGCACAATCCTGTGATGTGCTTCTAATGAATGTTTTTACTCATGAGCCTTAGTACACTTATCGAAAATTATAATTTCACTCTCTTGCAACACTACAGCCATTCTGCGTTTTTTATTTTTTCTTTAATGTTACACATTGCGTTTTGTTTGTTATGAATATCTAGTAGGCAACTTTAAAGCAGAATGTGCTGTTCGTCTACCATCTGAAAAAAGTAGAAGCAATGCCTGACGATGCAATTGTCACTGCAATTTTCTGTTGCGAACGTATCTTTGCAAGAATTAATGATATTAAAAATCTCTTGGGGAACAAAATAAAGAAAATAATTGTTTTCCGCTTAAATTCCCTTCCAGAAATTAACCTGGAATATTTTTGAAGAATTTAGTAGTCTTCTTGGTTAACAGCAGTTATGATTCTGGCACCTTCAGAGAAGCCTAACGTAGGTTTTATATAATAGCCTGGAACCGTCCTGCTTTTCTGAATGCACGCATTGCCAACGCGAAGACAGACTCTCAATCACAAGCTCGAACATATCTCTGCTGCAATGATTGCAACGCTTCGTGAGCCAGATATATTTTCGCTGTCATTGGCTGCTGAGCCAATCTGGAGAAACCGTAATCGACATGAAACCGATACACCTGTTAAATAAGTTTAGTTAATCTTGATACTGGTGGAGAAAAATATTTTTCACAACGGTGTGAAATCTGCAATTTGTAGCAATTCAAGGAAACGTTTTGAAAATTAAAGTTGATTTTTTCAGGAAGTGAGTAATAACGTGTAATATCCTGAAACGTTATATGGAAATTCTAAGCAACATTTCTGAGTTTTTTTAATAATAGTGTTTTTAGCAGAAAGTCGTACGATGTTAGAGATATATCGATTAATTAACTTACACCGCCATCCATTAAGAATTTTTAGAACTAAACAATTAATTCACAATATTATTGCATAATTAATATGAAATTTGCAATAAAAAATTATAAAAACTATCCTATCTTTTAAGTTGGACCAAATGACACATAGATATGAAATTTGAGAAAAATCGGTTGAGTAGTTTCGGAGTTTACCCCGAACAAACATCGTGACAAGAGATTTATATATATATAGATTGGATTCGAGCAAATTTTCGAATTTCGAATTTTGACGGATTCGAACGTTTTGAGGTGTGCCGAGTTCGACTATTTTTGGAAAATGTCTGTCTGTCTGTGTATGTGTGTGTGTGTGTGTCACGTCTGTGTGTGACCAGTTTTTTGTGGCCTCTCTACAGCAAAAACTACTGCATGAAATCGAACGAAATTTGGTACACATATGTGCCCTTATGTGAACTTGTGCCCATTGGTTTTTGGCGCGAATTCCTCTAAGTGGGGTGGAGCAATGGGACGTTTTTTGAGTTACGCGTGATTGCTATTCTTTAGGAAGTAACTGGCGGAATCAAACAAAATTTGGTCCATATGTTGCCAGTAACAGGAACAGGTGCTGATTCAATTTTGGTGTCAATAACTCAAACGGGGGTTGAATTATAGAACGTTTTTTGTCGTCAATTGTGACTGCTATATCTCAAGAAATAATGAACGGAATGAAGGAAAAAGTTATCGGCAAGTAGCCCTTAGTGGGTATAAAAGCTGATTTTATTTTGGTGTCAACAGCTAACTAGTATGTTGTGGCCATCACGAAGCTTTCTTCTATATTTTTCTTTTTTTTTTTTTTCTGATCCCTCCCCATGCTTGACGAGGAAGCAATATTCCCAACAAAAACAAAATGACACATGCAAAAACTTGACGACTATCCCAATGTCTGAATTATTGCAAAAGCAAAGCAAAGCAAAGAGCGAAAATTGAAAGTTATTTTAAAAGCTCAACTTGAATGAATTACAAATATTTTATTTGTTAACAAACATAAGACGGCAACAGTTAAAAATTTTAAATCATTGAGATAATATTTCCTATCATTTCCATACAATTACTAGTATGTTGTGGCCATCACGAAACTTTCTTCTATATTTTTCCTTTTTCTGATCCCTCCCCATGCTTGACGAGGAAGCAATATTCCTAACAAAAAACAAAATTACACATGCAAAAACTTGACGACCATCCCAATGTCTGAATTATTGTAAAAACAAAACAAAGAGCGAAAATTGAAAGTTACTTTAAAAGCTCAACTTGAATTAATTACAAATATTTTATTTATTAACAAACATAAGATGGCAACAGTTAAAAATTTTAAATCATTGAGATAATATTTCCTATCATTTCCATACAATTAAAATCACGAGAAATACGCAGACGACAATCTATTACGATTTATCTTTCTTATTGTTGCATTAATAAAAATATTTTTATTCGCAAAAAAAAAAAAAAAAAAAAAAAAAAAAAAAAAAAAAAAAAAAAAAAAAAAAATCAACACCTCTTGGAGCGATCGGCGTCAAAATCGAACCAAAGCCTGTTTACATATGGATTCACATATATTCCAAATTTCAACCAGAACGTAGCATTACTTCTTGAGATAGGGTACTCAAAATGGAAAAAAAGAACGGGTGATTGCGCTACCCCCTTTTTAGCTGTTGACACAAAAATAAAATCAGTTCTTATACCCACTAAGGGTTACTTGCCGATAAATTTTTCTTTCATTCCGTTCATTATTTCTTGAGATACAGCAGTCACAATTGACGACAAAAAACGTTCTATAGCTCAACCCCCGTTTGAGTTATTGACACCAAAATTGAATCAGCACCTGTTCCTGTTAATACCAACATATGGACCAAATTTTGTTTGATTCCGCCAGTTACTTCCTGAGGAATAGCAAGCACGCGTAACTCGAAAAACTTCCCATTGCTCCACCCCCCTTGGAGGAATTCGCGCCAAAAACTAATGGGCACAAGTTCACATAAGGGCACATATGTATACTAAATTTCGTTCGATTTCATGCGGTAGTTTTTGTTGTAGAGCGGCCACAAGAAACTGGTCACACACAGACGTGACACACATACATACACACACACACACATACATACATACACACACACACATACACACACACACACAGACAGACAGACATTTTCCAAAAATGGTCGAAATGGACTCAGCACACCTCAAAACGTTCGAATCCGTCAAAATTCGAAATTCGAAAATTTGCACGAATCCAATACTTTCTTCTATATATTAGATATAGAAGAAAGTAAAAATCACGAGAAATACGTAGATGACAATCTATTACGATTTATCTTTCTTATTATATATGTAAATCCATATGTAAACAGGCTTTGGTTCAATTTTGACACCAATCGCTCCAAGGTGTTTTTTTTTTTTTTTTTGAGCAATCACGATTGCTTATTGTTCTCACTTGACTGTTTTTGGCGTCCTATCATTTTACTTTCCCACCGCCACCCTCCGACCCATCACCGTCGACCGGCTCCTCACGATGCTGCTCCTATAGCGAAAGCCGTCTCCAGGTTGCAGCCATGTCCTACACACACGCGCATACATACACAACTACACGCACACACACACATATATATACCCACACGCATACATACAGACACCTACACATACACACACACAAAAACATACACACACACATAAACACAACTACCCACACATTCATGCCTGCACACAGATGCCTACACACACATACACATACCTCCCACACACACATTCATACACACAACTACCCACACACTTATGCCAGCACACAGACACAAACACACATGCCTACACACACATACACATACCCCCTACACAAGCACACATACCCCACACACACAAACACACACGCCTACATACACACACTCGTGATTGCGAAAAACATAATTTGAATTCAAGATGTCAAAATTCAAATTAAATTTTTTTTTTTTTTGCGAATAAAAATAGCTTTATTAATGCAAAAATAAGAAAGATAAATCGTAATAGATTGTCGTCTGCGTATTTCTCGTGATTTTAATTGTATGGAAATGCCACGGAAGTATAAAGTTCATGCTTGTGGCACCTGGGGCGAAGCCCCGCATCCACTTGTGTGCTATATTTTGTTCAAATTTCCCCGAAGGGAGGCATAGCTGTGATTGGCCGAAGTGAAAGCCGATCGAGAGATCCTGGCGGCTCCAAGGGAGAACAATTAAGGGGGACACAGATGCATGGGAAAGAGGGGTGAAAAAAGGTACTTGAAAATGCGAAAGGAAAAACAGACAAATTAGTCCAAGTTGCTTAAAACTTGAACTATGGAGGATAATTTCTCTAACAAGTTGCCTTGGCTTTTTAGAATAGGGAGGATTGTCTTGAGAGTGGAGATGAGTTTATTGATGTTGAAAACTTTATTGATTTCCTGTATAATTGAGAATAAATCGGTGAAATTTTGTTCAGGGTAGTTATTGAAATGGGGATCATTTTCAGTGGCGGGAATGCCTTGAGTATCCCGGTTGAAGTAGCGCCGGTTGCCTAAATTGATCTTGGGCTTTGGGAAGGCCTTACAGCCCCTATAAGAGGCTGCATGGTTCTCCCCGCAGTTTGCGCAACAAGATTTTTCCTGATTTTGCCTGTTAGGGCAATCTGCTTTGTTGCGTGCTTCACCGCACACCACACATCTGACATGTCTGAAGCAATTCTCTGCCAGGTGGTTAAACCCCTGGTATGCATAACATTGCAGAATAGATTTGCGATTACGATATTTTTCGACAGAAATTTTTGTGTTCAGAATACTTTCTAAGTCCGAAAAAGCGGCCGAATCTTTGGAATGGGGGAGTGTATGGAAATGATCGGAAATATTATCTGAATGATTTAAAATTTTTAACTGTTGCCATCTTATGTTTGTTAACAAATAAAATATTTGTAATTAACTCAAGCAAGGCTTTTAAAATAACTTTCAATTTTCGCTCTTTGCTTTGCTTTTGCAATAATTCAGACATTGAGATGTTCGTCAAGTTTTTGCATGTGTAATTTTGTTTTTGTTGGGAATATTGCTTCCTCGTCAAGCATGGGGAGGGATCAGAAAAAAAAAGAAAAATATAGAAGAAAGTTTCGTGATGGCCACAACATACTAGTTTATTTACATCGGAGCCATTTCTCCGAACCGATCTGCACAAGGCAAACACGTATTTTAGAAGAAAAAGAAATAACAGTGTGTTCTTTCTTTCTTTTTCTGTTTACTTTCTTATAATTTCATTTATCTGAAAGAAAACTTTACTAAAATGTTAACAGTTGATTACCATTTACGGACATATTTATTTTTACTTTTTTCGTTATACATGGCGTATTGGTAGTAATATGCTGTAGTTGGAAAAAAATAATAACTGAATTTTTTGACATGCTAAAATGCAACCTGCCGTTTTTGGAATAAAAAACTTATCTTAACTCTTGACTTCTGAGAAATATCTTACGAGATGAACTTTAATTGCTTTATCTAAACCTCAATAAAAAATTTTGATTCATTTTTTAGATTCGTATTTTCTTACTTTCAGATCATTTAAGTTATTTTTCCTTCAAAGAACTTTACTGATCTTCTGTAACATTTCGAATGTACATATGTCGTGCAAAGAGATCACCTGCAACGTTTTAAAATGAACGAAGTCGTTCAAATGAACGAGTTGGATGAAAGGATCAAAAGAATGAACGATCCTCTGATGAACGGATCATCAAAAAAAAAAAAGGTATTGCTCAACTCTCTTTCAGATATTATTACTCTCACATTAAACATGATTAAAAGGCGCAGTCATTGGAAAATAATACGCGAATCACACCTAGTAATTCAGGTATGGGCTAGGGGAAAAAACGGAAGGTGTCTGACGTGGATCAAACACTTTATCAAAATTACGTAAATTAAATTTTAAAAAGAGATCATATATACTGGGTGTTCCGTTTTAACCTACAAGGCCTTTATTTTCGCAACCTTTACTCCTAAGTGAAAACTTCCAATTGCAAAAATGTTCAAAATCAGATGCAGAGTTAAGATCTTGAAAGTTTGAAGTGAAAATAAAAATGAATCAGAAAATATAAAATCTAACTTTTTATACGGCTCCCCTCCAGGTCTCCTAACTTACATTTAGAGAAATAATCTGCATTGAAAACTATTACTGACACAAAAAAAAAATTGACAGCTGTGCGATCTAAACTCAGGAAATATTCCATTTCAAAGTTTTAAGGGACCATACAGAAGATGAGATTGGAACTTATCGCACTTTCAGAAGAATGACTAGTTGTCAAAGTAAGAAAAGCAAGGTATTTACATTTTTCATTGCTATTAAAAAATAAATGCATATGTTATGCCGTGATACGCAAAAACACACGACGAAACCTCGATCAATTTGAAAAACCACACAATATGCACACATATAATTTTAAGCACTTCTTAACCACTATATTTCCCCCCAAAAAGGTGTTATTGACGGCGAGTGAAAAGAGGTGTAAGTCACAAAATCCTGTATTTCATATCTCGGTGAATATGCGTCGTGCTACTTTAAAACTTTTTGTGTTGGAATTATTTTTCAGTTGAGATTATATCCCTAAATATAACTTAGGGGACCTGGGGCCCGTATAAAAAGCTAAATTTTGTATTTTTTGACTTATTTTTATTTTTACTTCAAACCTTCAATGTCTTAACTCCACATCTAATTGTAAACATTTTTGCAATCGGAAGAAGTATACATCTAGGATTAACGGTTGCGAAAATAAAGGGCTTGCACGTTAAAACGGAACACCCTGTATATATATAAAAAGCAACATACACTCTAAAAAGGATTCATAAACGTTCCTGAAAAATAATGCGTAGCTGGTGTGCCCAATTCCTGTCAGTAACATATCTTGTAAAAAGCAGGAACTTTTCCGCTAAATGTCAATGACCTTCCTGAAATTATTCTTGAATCTTTCTGAAGAATACGGAGATGTCACCGGTTAATGCCAGTCTAGAGCCTTCAAGGGAGATTCACACAGTAGGTTTTCATACTTATTATAAACTTCCTGAGTTACTAAGAAAGCTCCAGAAGCCAACGCAACCACGACCAAAGCGAGATTCCAAATACGTACCAGGGATCACTAAACGTTAAATCCCGGTTATCACAAATTTGCTATTTCAACTGCGCTTGCGCGCGGACTTAGCTTTTTGGGCTTTCTGTTTTAAGATTTCGTGTTGCTTGTTTATATTTAGGCTGAGCTAGAGTCCCAACAAATTGACTTTTTGGGCTTTCTGTTTTAAGATTTCGTGTTGCTTGTTTATATTTAGGCTGAGCTAGAGTCCCAACAAATTAATGAATGCGATTAGAATATTTTCACAGCGATTTCGTGATATATTATGTGAAACTACGGATATGAATAACTGATAATTTTCATAATGTAAAGAGAAAACTGACACTTCAATATTTATTCGTTTGGAAATATTTATTTAACATAAACGTCAAACACGTTATGTACTTCAAAAATAATTGGAATATGAGTAAAGATGTCGGTCTTTTGCGGATATATTACGTTAGGCGCAAACAGCTTCGTATTATACATTTTTATTTAGGTTGAGTTGAAGGTTCGGCTCTGTAATAGAAGTGATGCTGCAATTCTAGTACGCTCTTCTGAGGTTAAAAATGTGGTCCTGAAAAGGGACAGAAAAATCAGACACCGAATCCATTAATAATTAAGACGCAAAACTCAATCTTTATCGAGGCCTAAAAACTAAATTAGAGAAAGCTTTGTGATTTCTAATTTTTATCTGTTGCAATCTCACATTAACAAATTTAAAATATTTGTAATTAATTTTAGCAAGTTTTTCGAAATAAGCAAAGTCCGCACGCAAGCGCAGTTGAAATGGGAAATTTGTGATAACCGGGACTTAACGTCGAGTCCAGGGATCTATGCCCCTTCCAAAGATTGCAGACATCCAGAGACTTACTTGATCCAATAGTGAACTTAACTAACTCGAACGGACCGTTATCGTCCTAAAGGCGATACACTAAATAGATACTCTCAGCTGATCTTTAACTGGCAGCTAAGAATATTTTTTCACACCAGTGAGGAGTTTGCATTGGATTAACTTGAAGCAATTCTGGAAACGTTTTTGCAAAGATACTTGATTTTACGGGGAGATGGGCGAAAACCCGTGGAATCCAGCAACGTTCCATGAAAATAACCAGTAACGTTTCGGAATGTAAACTCTGAATTTTCTGAAGGGAAACTCTGATAGGTTTCTCGAGTTCTGGTCTGGATCACAAAAAAGAAAAAAAGGAAAAGAGAAAAAACTGTCTTCAGGGTCACATCTAATCGGTTAAACAACAAAGCAATAAATCCTATTCATCTGCAAGCACTGTTCCCATTTACAACTCACCCCGGATCATGTTTTTAATTGTCAGGCCATTATTCGCTCCCTCCTCGAACTTGGGGTACCACCAATTGATATCCTGTACAACCATCGGGCTCCAGAATTAGCAGATCTTGTTATCAAGACATTTGGAGACATCTAAACCTTTCGCACTCTGCACGTCATTACACACGACAACAACAAAAAATAGGGGCAAGTACGGATAAGGCTCCTATATAAGGGGAGCTGACTTATCCGACATTTTGGTTCCAAAATTCTATATAAGGGGAGCTGACTTATCCGACATTTTGGTTCCAAAATTGTCGGGCGAAAAAAATCGTATTTGTATAAAAGCCTCATTGCAGAAAACTGGTGACCAAGCTATAGGTGTGTTGTCCGATTGATGTTTGATTATTTTAAGCGGTAGATGAATACGATTTAATTAATACAAATTTTAAAAAAATAAAGTGTGAAAATGAGGTTTATTGCAGTTAACATTTCCCGATACATTTTTGCTGAATTTGTGAACGAGGTTATCTTTCTAAATTCACCTTAAGTGACATTTTACTCAACTTATCATCAATTGTTTTACGACATAGCAACCAATAAATATTATAAAGTATTTATAAATACTAGAAACGAGGTTAAATCCAATTTTGTCTTGGAACCAAAATGTCGGATAAGTCAGCCTGTCCTTTTCAAGGGGCTCTAGGTACGGAGGACTCTGTATTGTGACGTGATGTCATCACTGATAAACGAAATACAACTCTTCCCGTAAAGTTTCAAAATAAGAAGTTACCTTTTAAGAATTCTTCCAGAAAACGGATTCCAAAGATAACTACTTATGTTTGACTTTTCTGGTATAAATACAGACGATCCCGCTGAATGGAATAAGCAATTTGTCACGAAAAATTATTCTAATAAGCTAAATGGGCGATCGCCCCCCATTGCCCCCCCCCCCCTTGTGTCCGTTCCTGCCTTACACCAGTACAACCTTTTTCTTCCGGCCAGAGAGCAGGTTGACCTGGTGGCTCGCGGTCCACAACACGTATAAAAATACAAAATCTTTCATTCTTTCCTAATAACATGAAAAAGTATGGAAAAGGCAAAAAAAAAAATGCAAATCAATAATTTTAGTTACTAATTACTGGATCCCTTTTTTTACTAAAAGCATGTTTTTAAAAAAACAATTTCTGAATATTTAGCTCCAAATTTTTTACATTCTCACTATTCGTATTTTCCGACTTGTAACATTCAACAAAATAACGGGCAACACGGATCAGGTTTGAGGGTTGGATACGACCACGTGACAGAGCACAAGTGCTTGATACAAGACTTTTTTTATTCTCAGCCTTCAATTTAGAAGGCTTATCATGAACAAGAAACCAGCATTCAGCTGCAACTTGTTTTCTTAAAATTTATATTTTTAAGCGTTTTTACTTTCACTGGTAGAATGGCAATCTTTGCATTTATATAACAAAAGTCTTTTGCAGCTAATTCAACTTTGATTTCCAAGGGCTATGCGGAAAGTAAATGCCCATATAAAGAAACAACAACACACATTAAAAAAAAAAAAAAAAAAAAAAAAACTGCATTAGGTTTCACATGGAACAGCATTTTATAGAAGCACCTAGAGCTTCTATACGATTTTTGCCCTTACGCTTCCAATGTTGCAGACAAATAAGCTTAGAACAAAAATAAAACTGCATCCTCTGAATTTGAAAACTGAACTGTTCAGTATTTGCATGCAATTTCATAAATCATTTTTTTTATTGCTTCTTCCATTGCTTTTTCCGCAGCAGGAAATCAACTTCTTTATTCCTCTTCATAGAAAGATATCGTAGTGAAGACTGTTGAACACAGTCATCGGAAACGAAGAAAATGCAAGTAATGTCAAAAACACGCGCAAGAACAAGTAGAAATAAGAAAGAAATGGACGGGACTGTATGGCGGGTAACTGGGCCGCCAGATCAAGTCATAGTGGCACCCCTTGAGCCTGGAGCTCATGTGGGCCTTTCCTTCCCTCCTTTTTATAGACAACATACTATAATTCTCATACTGCACAGTCAGACTAATTTAGAGTTCTTATGTTAAGTATTTCTGTCGACTTATTAATAAACATTTACATTTATCTTTATTTCTTTGATTCCCACATTGTTTGCAATTCTACCACTAATTTCAAATAAAATTCCTAATAGCTCTTTTTTACAAAAAAAAAAAAAAAAAAAAAAAAAAAATGGGGGGGGGGGGGAGGGGGTAAATATTCGCCATTTTAGAACAACAAAAAATAAATCCGACACAAATGGATGTACCATTTGCCCTTTTTGTACAAGTTGCAATGAAAATTGATACCAATGCTTGGAGATGATGCAAGATGTTCTTTTTTGTCCTCGGTGTCTTCAAAGCATTTTTAGGAAAAAAGTATAATAAACATCTTTGTGCATGAAAAGTAAAAAGGGAAATATCAAGATACAGTTACTCAAAATTGCTAATTACTGCAAACACAGGTTTTGGGCTTTTTTAGCTTTAGTCAGGTGTCTTTTCATCCATAATGTATTGAAATGGGTTTCCTTGTAACCCTGAAACACGTCTCTTCAGTAATCTGCAATTTTAGCCAATTATACGCTGTTCTTTCTTATTTGACGTTTTTAGACTATTTCAGCACTTTTATAACACTTATCAACGCGACACAGTGGACATTTTCCTGAAAATAAAACTGGATAACAGGGCGTAAAGGTTCGCTCAAAATATCCACACCGTGGAGAGCTGTTTCCCCTCTATACAGCGTAACAAGCGGCCCAAGATCACGCTAAGATATCGCCATCCATATCATCACTGAACCACCTCCATGCATCGCAGTTATCTAAGAGAAAAGTCTTCCGAGGACTTACTCTACAATCAAACGCGTTCAGTTTTCTGAAATATGGTAAGTATTGATGCCTCAGATCAAAAATGAATTGTTGCCACTTCTCAGAAGTATAGTTTTTATGCGTTTCACACTAGTGGCCTCATTTAAAAGAACGACAGGCTTTCAAATCTAGTTTTTAAATATATCATGTTCACAAAAGTCTTCAAGTGGATCAATACCTTTGGGAGTGGTCGACCAATGTTTTCTCAAATTCTGGTCTGGATAAGGAACAAGAAAAAAAAACACGGCTGTCTTCGACGCCCCATCTAACCGGTTAAACCTCAAAAAGTGGCAGGTACGGGGAACTCTGGAGTGTGGTGTGATGCCACTGACTTATTAAATGCAACTCTTCCCATAAATTTGTAAAGCATGAAGATTCATTTGGACAGTTCTTGCTTAAATTGGGTTCAGGAGATAACTACTTATTTCTGATTTTTTTTTGTGGATAAATATTTCTTTCGTATTCGGACCACTATGTGGGTCAACTCTCTTTCATCACTCTCTGCAAACTTCGTTTTACGTCCACTGCTGTTCTTCGCCAAAAGATATTACCGCATTTTGTGTTTTGTCGTGTACGCGGACTCAATACGTGGTCACAAAGTTCTCCAAGTTAATCAGTACCTTTAGGGATTTGGACCAAGGTTTTCTCGGTAAAAAAAAAGAGCTCTCTTCATAATTCCATCCAACCAGTTATACAACAAATAGTGGCTGGTACGGGAGACTTTGGAGTGTAACGTGATGTGATCATTGATTAAACTCTTCCATTAAAGTTTCAAAGCAAGAAGTTGCCCTTGCACAATTCTTGCTGAAAAGGGATTCCGAAGAAAGCTACTAATGTCTGACTTTATCTGGGATAATTACAGTTGATCCCGCTTAATAAAATAGGCAATTTGTCACGAGAAATTATTCTAATGAGCAGAATATTTCATTATTCGGGATAAAATTAACACGCATCCACGGTCTTGTACCCTGAAATTTAAATATATTAAGCGGTATATTCTTTATCCGATATTCTAATAAGTGGGTTCGACCGTATTTCTTTCGCATTACTATATGGGTCGACTAATTCTCTTTCGTCCCTCTCTGAAAGCATCGTTTTACGTACACTGCTGTTCTTCGCCGACAGCACAATGCTGGATTTTGTGTATTCTGTTGTGTTCGCCGACTCAATACTATTTGGACAATCCAAATAGTTAGCGGCTCCACCGAGCAGCCATCGCATCGCATTCCGAAAATCATGACTTTTTCAAGCTCCGACAGGTCAGTCATTATTGAGGTGAGCGCCTTTGTTATTACTATGGTTGTCTTGAGGGACCTTACCCTTCGTATCCACTAAGGGGCGTAGAGAAAGTGACAGACACGTTCTTCTTCTTTGAATAGACCATGAATTTTTCAACGGCGTTCATATTGTTTTGTACCGATGTCATCTCTGCGTTTTTTCTCTAGTTAATTGTGAAGCAACGGCGGAGCAAAATAAAACAAAATTTTTATACAAAGGTAAATAATGATGCTAAATGCAAATAAGTGGTAAAAAAGGGACTGAGGGGTTTCATTGTTTCGTACGTTTAGAAATAAACTTTCAAATTCGTGATCTTTTAAACCACAGAAAAAATGCCGATCAGAATTTCAAAGTCCTCACACAAAAAAAAAAAAAAAAACAATAGAATAAGATACATCTAGCAACGGCAATGCAAAATTAATCAGCAATTTTGCTTGTTCAAGGATCCGGAACATGACTATCTTTTACACTTCAAGTAAATTCTTCAAACGAGTTTCAGACCGTAAATCACAAATCATATTTTAATGCTCTCCATCAATGAGGAGTCACTTTTTTCTAACATTTTTACCATTTCCCACTTGGTCAAAAAGTCACATTTCTCTTCACCCCTTCCATGTCCTAGACACCCGTTTACGATGTATTACGTAGACGGTTTGCTTTAAAAAGTATTTATTTCAACCTATCTAAATGCTTGACGTCGCACCTATTGTTATCCGCCTCCTTTCCCTTGTCACAGAATGTCACAATTTCACGAAATCCCTGTCCCCTTTATAGCGTCCGCCGGACATCCCCTTACACCAGCCTTTTTCTTCCGGCCGGAGGGCAGGTTGACCTGGTGGCTCGCGGTCCAGAACACAAATAAAAATACAAAATATTTCATTCTTTTCTATTAACATGAAAAAGTATGGAAAAGGCAAAAAAAAAAAAAAAAAAATTACAAATCAATAATTTTAGTTACTAATTACTTGATCCCTTTCTTACTAAAAGCATGCTTTTTAAAAATCCATTTCTGAATATTTAGCTCCAAGTTTTTTACATTCTCACTACTCGTATTTTCCGACTTGTAACATTCAACAAAATTAGTCGACCCTTGCGGAACTCCGCACTGTGCTTCGAATCGTTTCATGAGGCATTTCGCTTTTTAAAAATTTCAAAGGAAGAACATTATGAAGAAGAACCGAAAAAAGTAAACGGAAAAAGGTAAGCGCAAGAGAAGGCACGTAATTTGAAGACATCAGTAACAAAACTTCGTTAAATACAACGTTGTGATTGTTTGATCATCGCTCACCTTTTGGTTGTACGTACTTTCAATGCAAACATAGATATCATTAAAAGTGTGGCTGAGTAGTGACTTGTGAAAAAGCAGTAATTGTGCATGTGAAAAAACAGGTTGTGGCAAATACAGTCCTGCCCATGTGAGCATCTGACGGGAAAAAAGAGAAACATTAAAGAGATATTGGCACGGATTCGAATTGGCGCCATTCTGAATATCAGCTCGACACCTCAATAAACGTAGCAATTGCGCCTTCCTTTCATTGAAGGAATGCGTTGTAAAAAACAGCAAAAAAGCTTTTTGCCGAAAAAAAAATAAGATCATGCGTCTATGTTTTATCATTAGCCAGCATGATACGATTTAAAATTATTCGTAAAGCATGGAATTTGATTAAAGAATGACGAAGATCTCACGTAGCGATTGAAACAAACTTTCTAGAAAAGTAATAAATTAGATTGAAAATAAACGTTTTTTTTTTTTTTTTTGAATATTGAACTATTTCGCATAGCAGGCTGCTTTAACCGTTACGCCTTAAATGTCTGCACATGTTTCTCTTTTAATCGAACACTTGAAATTCAAAACCAAAGCCAGTTAGTTCAACTGAGTCCGTTTTTTAAGTGTAATTTTTCGAGCGTAGACAAAATGTATTTTTTCAAGCAGAAAGCAGAGGAGTAGAAAATGATTTCTTTCTAATGAAGTTGATAATAATTTTAATGTTTTATATCGTATTTGCGCGAAAAAAAAATTAAAGGTTTACTGGGTGAAACTCGTAGTTTCAATTTGGCGTAGTGTTTTCATTTGTACAAGAGGTCGAACACTGCTCATAGAAAAATCTACATTTCAGCATACAATGAAAATGTTTTTCTGCACAAAAAGAAATCCCTTGAGGTAAATCTAATACGTTTTTTTGCTTACATTATGCTTAGTGGTCTGGACGAAGACAAAGCTTTAAAAAAAAAGGAAAAACACTCTTCGCTTAACAGTCAACTTATCTGAATAATAACCGTAGCCTGCATAAATGCGTCGAAACACCAAGTAGCATTCCCACTGCATTTATTTTATTACGCGTTTTATCTGTTGTATGTTATGAGTACATGTAATGCGTAACATTAATGTTAATTTGCTACAAATGTAGATCCATTAAGTAACCGTAATTGGTTGTCTTAGAATTTATATTCATAAGCCTTTTTACTTTCACTGGTAGAATGAGTCTTTGCATTTAATAAGTTTTTTGCAGCTAATTCAACTTTTATTTACAAGGGCTATGCGGAAAGTGAATCCCCATATAAAAAAACAACGCAACATTTAAAGAAAAAAAAAACTGCATTTAGTGCAGCCGGTCCAGACGATCTGAATCAAAATATAAGACAAATAATACGCATTACATGAATACTTGAAAACAATAAATAATACAAGTGAGGTAATAAAATAAATGTGACGGAAACGCTCCTTGCTGAAACGAAAAGATGCAACTTGTAGCTAAATTGCTTCTTAGTTGTATAGTTTTTTTTTTTTTTTTTTTTTTGTTTGTTTTCCGGTCAGAAAAGTAAAGCATAATGTAAGCGAAAATATAAGTATCAGGTTTAAGATTTCAGACTACAATGGAATTTTTTTTGTTTAAGAAAAAAAAAAAAACTTCTAATGAGTTTTTGAACCTTTATGCAAATAAAAAAAAAAAAAAAAAAAAAAATACTACCCCAAATTGAAATTACGCTGTTCATTGAATTAACCTATGAAGATTTATTAGAATACGAAGTAAAAAATTAAAATTATAAACAATTTGGTGGGTAAAATATCAGTTTTTTTCTACTTTCGATAAAAAACAAATAGCCAGTCACATTTTTACTACATTTGAAAAGTTACGCTTAAAAAACGAACTTAGTTTAACTGATTTTGTGTTTTAACCGTTCGGTTAAATGATGAACACGTGCTACCATCTAAGCCATAACGATTCAAGCAGCCTGTGATAACAAATTGAAAAAAAAATTCAAATATAAAAACTCTTTTCTTCAATATCTTATCTTATATATTATTTTTGTGGATTAATTTTTTTCTGTCGGTATGCGAGATCTTTCTTATTTCTTAAAGAAATCAAACCCCCCTCATTTTAAAGCTTATCGGGCCGGCTAATGACGAAAATTAGAACTACGGTCTAAAAATCAAGTTTCCGGAAACGCCCCTTAATGTTGCAAAACCTTGCTGCAGCCTGTAGTTCCTATGCATTTTTTTAAAGCAAAATTCAAATACAATTTTCCAATTTTTTGCGTCGCTTTCGGCGAAAAAAGATTACAATTTACCTGTTTTTTGTTATTTAAGTTTATAAGCATTGGACTTAGTTGTTCGGTTAAATTGATAAGTTTTATCGATAGAACTTTCGGTTATAAACTAGCTGAACTTCCGGCCCACTCGGGCTGTCCGACATTATAGCTAATTTAGATTAATATTACGCATTACATGTATTCATAACATACAACAGATAACACACATAAGGCAATAAAATAAATGCGACGGGAATGCTACCAGGCGTTTCGACTCCTTAATGCAGGTTAGAGTTATTGTTCAGATAAGTTGACTATTAATCTAAGGGTGTTCTTTCTTAGTTTTTTAAAGCTTTGACTCCGTTCAGATCGTTAAGCATAATGTAAGCAAAAAAAAAGTATCATATATAAAAATTCAGACCACATGAGAATCCATCTTGTGCAGAAAAACCTTTTATTGTGTGCTGAAATGTAGATTTTTCTAATAGCAGCGTTCGAACGTTTGTATAAATAAAAAAAATAATACGCTAAATCGAAATTTCGAGTTCTACACAATAAACCTTTAACTATTTATTCGAATACTATGTAAAAAATTGAAATTTTTTCAACTTCATTAGTTAAGAAATCATTTTCTACTTCTGTGCTTTCAGCGGGAAAAAATGTATTTTGTCTACTGGCTGCAGAGTTCGGAATTGCTTACAGCATCGTTTCACGACCGTTGGAGACAATTTCAAACTACAGAAACAGCTATCCGGGGGTTCAGTAGTGGTCGTCCACGAGGAACCACACCCGCAGATGACCGGTATATTGTCTTACAGGCCAGAAGAAACAGGCGGCAGACAGCGGGAGAAATCACTAGACACACGACACAGGCGACTGGACGACCGATATCGCGTTTTACCGTGGCCAGAAGACTGCACGGTGGTGGTCTGTTTGCACGACGCTCTATCCGGTGTGTACCTCTAACGCCTGCCCATCGGAGAAGGCGTTCTCTGTGGTGCCGGGAACACCGGAATTGGAGAGACAATGAATGGGGACGAGTACTCTTTACTGATGAGAGCAGATTCACTCTGAGTAGCGATTCTCATCGCATACTCATCTGGAGAGAGCGGGGAAGCCGCAATCATCCCTCGAACATCATTGAAAGGGACAGGTATGGAGGTCGCGTTGTTCTTGTTTGGGGAGGCATCATGCTTGGTAGTCGTACAGACCTTCACATCTTCGACGCAGGTTCAGTCAACGGGACCCGTTATTGTAACGAGATTCTTCTTCCATATGTGCATCTTTTTAGATTCGCTATGGGTCCGCAGTTCCTTTTCATGGACGACAATGCACCATGTCATCGCACAGTAGCTGCCGAACAGCTCTTAGAGAGTGAGGATATTGAACGTATGGATTGGCCGGCACGATCTCCGGATCTCAATCCCATCGAGCATGTGTGGGATTTTCTAGGCAGACGCTTGGCAGCTCGTACCATACCACCAGTAACGATTCGGGAGCTTCGATTGGCGCTGCAAGACGAATGGGCAGCAATGCCTCAACAACTCATTGACACCCTCATTCTCAGCATGGGCAGACGCTGTGAAACCTGCCTAGCAGTCGGGGGAGATCATATCCCCTACTAAAGACCGGATGTTTCTTGCTGGACACCCATCACAGGGATGTTTCGGCCTTCAGTCGCATTGCGCTCCATGCTACTTTTTCAATAAAGCTTCTTTTTATCCCTCCGATTTCTCTTTTAGCAAGTGTTGCTTACATTACACATGTCCTTACGTATTGGGGATCTTACGGCATTAAATGTGTTGATTTGGAAAGCTTTTGTACAAAGCAAAGTTATATTGAAAAAACCGTCTCGTCCTTAATTTTTTGCACACCAGTGTATTTATTTAACTTACATTTTCAAAGCTTAAAAATCCATTTAACCCCTTAAACCTGACGATTAGAAACCAAATAAAATAAATAATAGAAAAAATGTACTGCCAAATCTTCCCATTCTACGTACTTGCTTATTAAAAAATATATTTTGATATGTAAGATTATTACCATATTCGCGTTTTGTGTCATTTAATGATTACAAGTATACAAAATAAGTTACGATTTTCTTTTCTATCAAATTTCACTCTGCAGTAACCCCAATCAAATTGTGACTCTTAACCAACTATCAAAAGTGCACTTGAAGTAGACAATCTAAAAGAAAAACAATGTTGAGAGTCGGGAAAATTTCTAATTTTTCTCGATCCAAGTCATATTTCCAAGAATTTTGCTTTTCCCTTTTGTTTTCTGAATACCTTGGGCAAAATCTGACCTCACTCTGTTTTGAAAGCGATCAAAAGTAACTATTATCCTGCCTTACTAATTTTTGAAAAATCCCTGGGTAGAGAACAACCGAAAAAAAGCGATAAGGGGTTCATGGAATAAAATTGTTTGGAACCCCTGACTTAGAATTCCAATTAGCTACCAGTTATACATATGTTACCAACTCCTAATATAATTACAACATCTATTTGCATCCGGGCGAAGGAAAAAAAAAGGAGAAACTATTCCTAAGCGTCTCTAACGAAAGAGCCGATATAAAAAGTATTAGCTATTGGTTTGGCAGTGGGGGAATACGCTAGCTGACTAGCCCTTCACATCTGTTGTTCAGCTACATTTTAATCGATCTCAACGTTAAATTTGCAGCAGAGTACTCATAGAACAACAATTCAGGAGTTGCTCTAGGTAAGTTGATTAAACGCAATTAACATGTTGTGGCCATCACAAAATTTTCTTCTATATCCATCTTATGAATTCTTATCACCATCAACAAATTCAAAAGTCCGACGTACAACTATACGCAGTACAACGTTAACTACGGGAAGATTACCTTACACATGGCCCTGACGTGATAGTCAGTCTTGTTTAGGAAATGAGGTAAAGCAAGTTGTTTTAAAATTTCACATAAAAAGGGAACAAAAAATGTCGTGCACCATCATGATGATGTTTTAAAGCGAAAAGTAATTGTATGGTATTTTTTTATACCTTTACTTTATATTTCTTTATGTTGATAATTTTTCAACCCGAACAAGGTCTCTATTCTTCAACATCAATAATTTTCTTGCAACGTAACCATGAAATAAGACAAAATCACCTTAATGAAAAAAAATGTTTTTTTTTTTTCCAAAAAAGGTTGCTGATTTAGGGGTAAGGTACATGGGGACACAAGGTACATGGGGAAAAACTTTTTTGAACTAATCTTTTCAGGCACCCCCCCCCCCCCCTAAAATGTGCCAATAGATTGTAAAATGTGATTTGCAAAGTTTCAAGTCATTTCGATGATATTAACACGTGCCGCAAGGGGTCTAAAGTTACAAAAAATAGCGGTTTTTAGCAAAAAATCGTAGTTTTTCATTTGTAAAACCAAAACTATTCATTCTAGAACCTTTGTTCCGGTTACATTTTATAGGGAATTTAATTTTCTTTGAGTCTAATTTCATTTAAATTCCTGTAAAAATTTATTTAACATTATTCAGGATTTTCCAAGTCAGGTCGTAGCTAATATGCTCAAAATTTGCTTAAAAAGAATGAATCATTAAAAAATAAATTGTATTAGTTCTTTTAGTTAATGGTTGTAACCCCCTTACAATGTTTAGCTATCAGAGCAAGAACAGCAATATTATCAGAAACATATGCTGCGAAATCCTGTTACAACGAACACCGATGCAACGAAATATCTGTTTCAACGAAAGAAATTTTCTGCTCCGATTTGATTTCCATTACGTTGCTTGAACTTCATTGCAACTAAAACCTCGCTACAATAAAGAAAATTTCTGGTAATTTGAAGTTCGTTGTAACAGAATTTCACTGTACAATAGTTATGTCTCTAAAACTCAAAGCTAAAACAAACAACTGCGAGTAAAACTTTAGAAATTAGCTGTAGAGACCATAAATACGGAACGTTGCTTTATGCCTTGGTGGTCAGATCTAAGCAATAGTTTAAAAATCCCAGTCTTGTAAGGGCTTTCGACCCCCTAGAGAAAGGAAAATTTACGATTCCCAGGAAAGTGAACTGTGTTCTTGGACGGGGACTTGTTAGGGCTTCTGCAGTGCAAAACTGCGTTTTGTGAGTAATGTTGTTACAGAAAAGGTTTTTGTATTTAGCAAATCTCTACCACATTTTAGAAGTTGGTTTTAAAGGAGATTTGATTTGCAAAACAGGTACGTCTACTAGTCCTCAACCAGATATTTTTCAAGAATTTCAGGATGATGGTATAGATAAGAAGCAATCCAAAGCAAGTACAGAAGAAAAAAGCAAAATAAGCAATCCTGGTGAAATTTCAAGCTTTCTTTTTGAAAAATAAAATCAGTAGCAGCTTAAGGATGACTACGAGCAATTCATTCAACTTTGCCTAACTTGTTTAGGAAGTCTTTCTCCAAACAACGTTACTTTTCGAGTACCTGGCGCTATTCATCGCACCAGATGGATGACAAAGACCGTATGAGGTAGTGAGAAGCAAAGGATGTAAGTGGACTTTTTTTTAAAGTTCTCTATAAAACGCTTTAAAGTTCAGATCCTATAGGCTTTCATTTGAACTTTTTTTTTCTAAATCATGCTACATGACAGCCCCTACCAGAGCTAGTAGTACCATCTCTTGCCCCTAAGCAGAGTAGAGGTTCTCCTATTATTTGTAATGATTATCTCCAAAATTTTAATTCTGTCGATTACATCCTTTTTCTTCTCACTGCCTCATATACTCTTTAAAAATATATCTTTTCATGGGTCTACTTTCCTTAATCGATTTAGAGATAAAAGGTATTGAAGGTATTTGGATGTTTATCATCGATATTTACGGAAAAGTATGGTTTATGTCTGCGATTTAGCTTTGGCCCCCAACCAAGATCTACAGTTAGTAAAATCTTTGGTTCAATACTAGAGTATTTATGAAGATGATGTAGGAACAGAACTACATAAAATAATTAGCCATCTGTGGTCCTTAACTCAGAGAAGGTTGCATTTCCCTTTTTTGTTGATACAAAAAAAAAAAAAAAAATCAAAACAAGGGAGGCAACAAAATTAAAATCTGAAGTAGGAGATAATGAAGATGATTGTGATGATAGGGGAACAAAAAAAAAAAAAAAAAAAACAGCTCAATCTGAAAAAAGCTTAGTTTATTGGACAAAGAAGTATATTTTTTCATTTCTCCTCCAACTATTTAAGAGATTCAACTTTTTTACAGAGATTCGAAATCGATACAAAGTTTTTAAGTACTGATCTTGATGAATAGTGTAGAAACCAATATTATATTAAAACTAAAAAGATAGTAAACAGTTTAAGGGTTGTCAATGTCACAGCTGAAAGAGGTATAAAACTAATTTGTAACTAACTTATTTCTACTACAAGTTATATCTGAATGCAGGCACATTTTTCCACATTTATCAAAATCTGTCATATCGAAGCCATTACCATTTTGATTTGTCAATGAAAAGTAATAACATAATGATGTATGTCTTTTCAGTGTATGTCATTTAACAGTGTAAGTAATAAAATGCATTAGATTTTTTTTTCTTTTTTGTAGTTTATAAAGCCTTTGCTTTCTCTTCTAAACAGCTTAGTTCCTTTATATTAAATCAGCAATTTGATGCATTTAATTTTGAAAATACCTTCAAATGAAGCCTTTTTAATGGATAAATTAAAATTAACAAAGAGCAAATTAATGTAATTGAATATTGTAATGCTTTTAGGTCTTTGCATGAAAATACCTTATTGATGATATCATCCATAACCTGACCTGAATAATGCCAAGAACCATTCTGTAACTTTTATTTAAATAAATGGATAAAACATCTCATCATGAGAATAAAATTTTTTATAAAATGAAACCAGAACGAAGTTTCTAGGATGAAAAGTTTTGGTTTTAAAGAGGAAAAACTACGATTTTTTGCTAAAAATCGCTGTTTTTCGTAACTTTAGCCTCTTTGCGGCACGTGTTAATATTATCGGATTAAGCTGAAACTTTGCAAATCATGTTTTCTAGTCCATTGGCACATTTTAGGGGTGTGCCGCGGAAGAAATTCGAAAATATATAATGCTGCTATTAGATATTAGAATAGTGGATACAGAATGGCCTTATCCATTGTCATTCTCTGAGTTTTCTTTCCTGAAATTACTGTTACTTAACTTCGAGTTTTATCACTTCTCGTGTCGAAATAATGGTTTTAACCAACACTCATTTCCCCCAGAAATTATGTAATCTCTAATGATTTTCAATCAGTATTATTGTACAATTCTCTTTACGGCAACATTAACATTCACCGTCTCTATTTTTTTACTTTTCGCCTTCAAATTCATTGATAAATTTTTACTTTTTACACTACAAAACGTACTCAGCTCAAAGGGTTTTTGAACTATTGTCCGGCGTATTAACCTTCCATAAATGGGAGGGCGCGTGCGAGTTGTAGGGAGGTGGGTTATACAGAGGTAAAATAGGTATTGACAGATAGTAGTATACGTGCCATTAAAGTATACGTGCGGCAATAGAAATGCACGGCGAGGTAAAATTTTCAAGTGTTGTGGTGGATCATTGGAAGTAATGTTTTTTTCGATTACTACTCTACGAGAAATTCGCATTCGGTTCTGACTTGGCAGTCAGGATCCTGTTCAACAACAAAAACAATTACCATCTTCAAGATCACTATCCAAGATTGTTCTCACAATTCTTTCAGAAAACCACTAATCAGCGGCATGTTTATATGCTAAACACCTTGCAGATATCTAAATAGACGCTGTCACCAGTGCCACATATTTTAGCACTGTAAAGGTTTGAGGTCGGCTATACCTATTTTCTTTCAGTGCCGTACCTATGGATCGACACTGTAAAAGCAATTCGGAAACGTTCCTGAGAAATAAAGGGGAAGCTAACCGAGCCCAATTTCTGCCAGTAACACATCAAAACACGGGAACTTTTTGCGCTAAATGTCAGTAACCGTTCTGAAATTGTTTGGAAAGTTTCTGAAGAATATGAAAAAACCGGTTAAAGCCTGTCATGTCTCTAGAACCTTCAAGAAAAACTGTGTCAGTAAATGCAATAGGGCTATTCCACGAAAAAGTCAATCCTATGTCCCGCACGTGACAGTTCATATATTTCATTAAAAAGTCTGAATTTTAAAGGATAATAGCGAAATTTTTTGCTTAAGAAATCACAAAAAAGATTTGTAGTTTGTTTCGCAGAAAAAAATTGACGTCACATTTGACGTCACGTGAAGTACATAGTGACCGTTGGAACAGTCAAATTAATAAGAACCTTTCTGAGTTACCAAGAAATCTCTAGAAGCATTTATGCGAACATAAACAAGATAGAATTGCAAGCAAGAACGGCGCAACTTACTTGTCTGCAAATCATACTTTTCCAAGCTGCAACTATCCAGCTAATTATGTTCTCTCACTGGAAACTTAGTCAATCTGGCCGGACTGTAATCAAACAACAGCCGATACATTTAATAAACACGCTGAATAAATCTTCAAATTGGTGGTTAAAAATATTTTTTACACCAGTGAAATGTATGCATTCGTGCAACTTGTAGCAATTCGGGAATCTTTTGTGCAAAGATAATCGATTTTACGGGGAAATAGATGCAAACCTGTGAAATCCCGAAACATTCCTTGAAATTTATCAGTAACGTTTCGGAATTTTTTTAGTGTAATGTTGGCACCCAAACATCATTTTTCAGGATCTATCTGGAACAGGATCATGTCTGAAAAACTGGAGCTGAACGTGACTTTCATGCTGAGTAGTAAACAAGAAGCCACCATTTTAAATATGCCTATCCATAGCACATGGCGATGACGGTCACAAATATGTTGTTGAAGTGAATATTCGACTGGCCGAAGTCTAAGGATCTCAATCCTACTGAACAAATTTGGGATGACGTAGGAAGAGCCGTTGCACGGCGTAACCCCCCGAATACCCTCCAAGAGTTAAAAGCCGCGATTTTTGAGGAATGGGCTTTGTTGCCCTTAAGACCACAAACAGTATGAATGCTCGTTGTGAAGCTTGTATAGCAGTGCACTGGTCACTGACTTCATGTCAGACATGCTTTTCCTGAGATAAATGCTTTATCCCTGATTCAAATTTTGACAATTTTTTAATATGCTCCGTCTCTTAACCCCCACTAAAAATCTTGGCGATGTTGTTATGTTTCTATGTTCTTTCTGCTATTGCAATACACCTTTGCGCCAAATTTTACGGCAACACTGCGAATAGTTTTTCATTGTTCGCAGATTTTGTGTTTGTGACCTTAATTTTGGAGATGAGTGAACTTAGTTACCAATGCTCATCACCGAAAGTCAAGTAATTTCTTTGTTTGTGAAAAAAAATATCAGATTTACACTTCGTTTCAAATTGCATGTGATTTCACTTGAACACTTTTTTTCTTTTACGTAAAATTTTCAATTACTACTTACATTAGTTTATCTGAAAGTGAGAGCAACAATTATCTAAACGCTATATAAGGTTTTACTTAAAATTAACTTAGAATTTAGCGTAACAGTAAGCTAACAATTGCGTAGTAACTAAATTCGCACTTTCATTCATATCCAATAAACATATATAATTATTTTGCTTTACATTACATAACTTAACATTTAATGTAATGTAAAGCAAAATAATTGAGCCAGTCTAAAAAAAAGGGATTTTCTATTAAAATATCATTCTCAAATATCATAAAACAGAGTTACCATAATGAGGATACAAAAGAAACATTTAATGGTGAAAAGAAATCGAACATTTTATTCTAGTTTCTTAGCTTCAAGGTGATATGGCCTCTATAAATAACTTCAAAATAATTCGAGAAAAATTGAACCATTCTTCAATCAGCTAGACATAAATGAGACAAAAATCCATTTATTTTAGTTTAAAACTAAGTGCTTGCAGCACTTTCGCTTTATCGGTTGATGCCGAAAGCACAATTCTTAAAATACTAATGGCAGAGTCCGGCTATCGATTTGTTATTTCTTGAGCAAACGTTTCGCATAAGAATAGCAGTGAAGAGCATCGAAATAATTGAATCTAGGTGAAAATTGCTGTTTTGGTTTATAATTTAACTTCTGGGAAGAAATTTCAGAAAAGAGTCAAAGTAAAAAGAAATCGGAATAGAGAGTTGTTGTGACACTGATTATCAATGCCGATGTAAGGATAAAATTTGAATACTTCATTAAAATTGTACTTATTTGAATAGTTTGTGGAAAAATATTTATTTTTCTGTACCATAAATTGTATTTTACGCACATATTAGTGTTAAAGCAAGTGAAACATTATTTGTTTTCATTCAGAGCACAAAGTAGATATTACTACATATTTATTAAATCTGCATAACAAGGTAATAACAAAAGCCTAAGGGAAATTTATTGCTAATTTTAAAGAATAAAGTGTACAATGTATGTTACATTATCTGAATCACTTTGTTTCGAAAATGAAATCGTCAAAATGTCCAATTTTATAGCGAATGAATTGATGAATCTTCTCACTGAAATTCAGCTTAACCTTAATCGAGGATTCTGGTGATATTGGTGCAATTTCTTGGCTGGTTTTAGCCTTACTTCTTGCAAAGTTCTTGTTTTACGCTGATAGACTTAAGTTTTTAATTATCTCCAGAGAAAGAAAACGCAATGAGCAAGATCGGATGAACGTGCTGACCATAGAATATTATTTCGTGATGATATCAGGCATTGGTGTATACATGGGGGAGGGGGGGGGATGAGACATAGCAAAGACTGCTCCATTGAAATTTTTAGGAGGGGGGTGTCTGAGGGGTAGTTTCGTAGCATTTGGGGTAGAGGCTCCCGCTTTAAGGGGTATTTTTGTAGGAATTTTTGAGACATTTCGTTGGTACATTAAGAACTCTAACTCTTATGAACTACATTTCCATATTTGTACGCGAGCAAGGAGACTATGCGTAACGCACCCTTAGTTGGCGGGAGAATGCCGCGAGCCGAGAGATTATAATGTTGAAGTGCTGATGTTGCGATGTATGCTCTTCATGTTCTTGTTCTGTTCCGTCAGTAATTAAATGCTTATACGTTATTATGTCGTCATTGTGGACTTAAAATCCTCTAGACATGCTGTCCTCACATTTATGGTAATTGGGGTAGTGCTCCCTTGCTATTGGGGGGGGGGGGAGAGTACCCCTGTATCAGGTGCCCAGGTAACATTAGTCGGGCAGAGTAAATCGTTGCAGTTTGAATACCATGCTCTTAAAACCACAAATCAAGAGTGCTCTAGCTTCTTTACTTGAAAAAAAAAAAAAAAAAGCTAAAAACCTCTCCCTTCACCCCCCCCCACCCAAACATTGCACCAAACCTTAAAAATATTGCTAAGATCGTCAATATGTTTTATTTATTTCTTTTTTTTTGCTTCCTTTTACAAAAAAGGAAGTATTGTATTCGCGAAAAAAAAAAAAAGAAAAAGACACTCAAAAATCGACCTTAATTTCCATTTTGCTCGCCCCTGAATGAATGTTGAGGTTTTTTTCAACCCGACAACTCATGGAAAAGTGCCTAAGAGCGTATAGACCCCCGAAATATCCGTTTTGACAATCCCTAAGATAATTACAATGAGTTTTCTCGTGACGTCCATATGTACGTATGTATGTATATGCGGATGTGCGTATGTGCGGATGTGCATATGTGCGTATGTATGTCGCATAACTCAAGAACGGTATGTCCTAGAAAGTTGAAATTCGGTACGTAGACTCCTAGTGGGTTCTAGTTGTGCACCTCCCCTTTTGGTTGGATTCGGGTGTTTCTAAAGTGGTCTTTTGCACCTTTTTTGGGGGAAATCATTGTTAATTTTAATGCAAACTCAAGTGGTGTTATAATTTGGCGGACACTTGGCGATATATTGCTAGTCTTTTGGTCGCCAAGTTTTGTCGCCAACTTGGCGACAAATTTGGCTATTTTTAATTTTTTTTAAAATCTGGTTTCAATTTGGTCACTGTTGGTGATATTTGGAGAGTTACCTATTGAATCACATTAAAATTGCCAATAATGGGGAAATAACATTAAATTGGTGTAAAAGGACCACATCAAATCAAAACTTCTACCAAACTTAAACGAAAATCAAAAGTCTATTCATTGCATGAAAGTGTATTACGATATATTCAGTTCCGTTCAGTCAGAGGAAAAATGAACGGCTTCGAGTTCTTGAGTCGGATGCCTCTACATCCGGCTCTGATATCGAACATGATGAGTTCAATTTCACTTTAAATCAGGCAGGCAGCTTTTTAAATTGCAGTAGTTGCGACTACTATACAAATAAAATATTCCAAAGATATTAAAAAAAAAAAAAAAAATGCCGCGACCAGAACTACGTTTTGTTTAAAATATATTTCTCGATTTTGGGAGGAGTCACGGTCCCCAGGACCTCTCCACATATACTTTTTTTGTTCTTAATAATAATTAAAAAAAATAGTTGATTTCCCAACCATGTAAATTCGTTGTGAAAACTGTTAAAAAACGCTCTTTCCAGAATATTGATTTTTTAATGGAAAACGAATTTAATCTCACAATTGATTTCTGTTTTCTTCTGAAATAAAACCGTAAAAGGTATTTTAAAAATGTGTCATTGGAATAAGCACACCACACAAAAAATGAACCTCTCATCCTTAAAAGATATAATAAATTCACTAATAAGTTGGCAAATATAAATATTTTCTGTCGAAAGAAATAGAATCAAACATGATTTCTATTTACAGTTCTAAGCTTGCAACAAGGGCAACAGTTGGAGGGCTACGGCTAAACCTTTTCATTTACTTCTTTATTCGGACACGTTTCATAAATCTTTGCTTTGTTCCGTTGAATGCTACAGTTCTATAAGACTTGTGTTTAACCGTATACACTATTACTCACCCCCTTGCGATGCTTCTTTATTCCATTCAGCCTTTAGATTCTTCTCGAGTCAGAAAAGAGCTTTTATCGTCTATACTAAATGTTTCGTATTTTATCTTTCTAGATGTTGTATGTACCTTAGTTCTTCTATTAATAATATATTTTCCTTCTGTCTTTCTCTACATGCATGAATTATTGTTTATGGGCCATTCTATGGGTAACTGACTGACGTTTCTGAAGCAAAACAACACGCATTTTGTAACATTCAACGCAAAATATACATTGTAAAAACAACCTTTTCCAGCGGAATAAGTTTCTTATTTTTATTTCAAGGCTGAACTCAATACTATAGTTAAATTTACTAAATACATGTTGGAAATTTAAAAAAAAAAAATGTGTTAAAAGCATGGTAACTGACTGACATACTTAAAAAAAAATGTCAGTCGGTTACCATGTTTTTAATAAATATTTAAAAATCATCCGAAATGTATTTCGGGAATTCAATTATACCAACTCATTCAGGTTAAAAAATATAGTAATCCAAGACAAAAGTTTGTTTTCACAACATATTGCGCTGAATGTTACAAAATACCTATTGTTTTGCTTCAAAAATGACAGTCAGTTAGTTACACGTTGAATTGCCCTTTAAATGCCGCTAGAGTTTTCTTGAAGGCGTTGAAATACAGTACATCCTCACTTTATGTGCAGGTTTGTTTTATGCGGATTTGGTTAGACACGGTTCAAGATTTGGGGTTCTGCGGTTTTTACAGGAGTAAATAATATGGAAACAGTGAAAACCATGAAAGTAATCAATTCTCTTCTTTTAAAAAAAAGGGAGAAAAAACTGTCCAAGGGTGAGATGGGAGATTAGCAGGGAAAAAAAGAGTAGTGTGCAACGTTGATCTTTTCAAGTGTTTGACACTTTGAACTTCAAAAAAAGAAAAAAATCCCTTACAATTTATTATTTTACTAATTTATTTAAATATATTATTTTATTACATTTACTTAAAATATATTTGCAACTGCAATTGCACTCGACTACAAGAACAAATAAACGGGGCTGAACATATTACTGTATTAATATTGATAATAACTAAACTGGAGAAAAAACAGTTAAAACGCTGTCGTCATTTTACCTTTCTGTAACTTTAGTGGAAAAAAGGAGGAGAGCGTTGAAAAAAAAAAAAAAATCTTTTCAGCGTTTGTTTGCTTTAACAAAAAAGCTGAAAGCATTAATTCCTCGTTTCCTGGGATAAAAAAACCTCTTACCTCTTTATGCTTATTATTCCGATTATTCTTCAAAGCAATGTTTTTGTTCCCATCAACAAATAAGAATAATTTACTTAATTTCACCCTTAAATGCGGTGCATGATTTTCACAAAGCCATTTTCTTTTTGCCATTTCCAGTACAAAATGATTTATTGTTTTTAAGGCTCCTTCTCCCTGGTTCTTCAAAGAATTTGTTTTTAATTACTTAACCTAAATGTTACTAATAAAGGTTTTTTTTTTTAAATATTTGGTATAAAAATTTTTTCCTAAAAGCGAATGCGTCGATAAGTAGAAATACATTTGGATTTTTAGTTTATTTAATCGTCATTATTGTTAAGAGCTCTATGTGTCTAATGGTACTCTTTGTAGTTCTTGGTATTAATACATATATGAGCAAATAGTTAGCAATGAGATTCAGTGTAGATGGACATGTAGGGTAAATGAAAAAAAAAATCCCAATGTATCCATACTTGTGGTGATTTTTAAAAAATTACAAAGACTCAAGACTAGACAGCACAAAGAAGACGTAGTAAAATTCCGGGTGTTTCTAGAAGTTTTCACGATTGCTTGCAATCTGAAGATTTTTTTTTTTTTAACAAATATTAGATACCTCAAATTTTTGTATCCAATCTGGTATACAAAAGCAAAGAAATCGATTTCCTCTAGTTTTATATGTCATGTAAAATTTTTGCTTCGTGTACTTCAATGTCCATGACAAGTTTAGACTAACATTCAAATTTGTGTTCTAACTGACAAACATTAGCCTTTATCAATGCAAATGTCAGTTGTTCTTTTAAGCTGTATATACTTCACTGCAGAACTATACTATTCGTTTCTTAGTTAGTGAATTACATAAAATTATATAATTTTTTTTTTAATTCTAAAAAGTGAAATTTTAAATTGGAATAAGAATTTCGTTCTAAGTGGTCAGTTTTCCTCCAGTTCGGGAAAACTAGATTTTTATGTCAATACACTTTCGTTTGCATTTTGTGTGGATTTAGTCTATAATATATTTTATATACAGTGGTGGTAAAAAAAATGCATCACCCGCGCCGCAAAGGAGAGGAATATCATCCCGACTGCATTCAACACACAGTCAAGCATCCCGTATTCCAGTTGATTTAGGGATGTATTTCTGATCAAGGAGTTAGTGGGCTTCACTTTGTGCGAGGAACATTGTTCCTCGCACAAAGTGAAGCTCACTAACTAGTGAAGCCAATATACAACGCTATGGTGTATATTGGCATTTTGGTGGAGAAATTGCTTCCTACTATCCGGGATCACTTTACTTCAGTTCCAAACGTCATTTTCCAGGATGATTCTGCTCCGTGCCATAGGGCAAAACTGGTAAGTAACAATTTAAAATCCACTATCCTGCCATTAGACATAAATTGACATGGGGTTAAGTAGGGTGGGTGTGCCAATCGTGGCCACTTTAAGGACAAGAGAAAGTTCTAAAGGATCAAGTTCCTCTTGTATTCGCACTATAACAATAAAATATATGTCAGTTTTCTCAGAATTTTAGCTTCTTTATCATACATATAAACTCATAAGCAATTAAATAAGCAAAAATAACCATAGTCAATTCAACTGAAGAAGTGTAGATATTACCAGTTGTGGCCACCTATGAGCTGGTTGTGGCCACCTGATGTTCTAGTTGTGGTCAATACAAAATTTCTGACTAAGGATTAAAATCCAAGTCCAATATTCGACGTACATTTAAAACAAAACATGTATTAAAGAATAGCAATGTTTTTGGATGTTTTAAATTTTACCGAATATGAATCAGTAACTATAATGGAATATTAAACGGTAAATAAACACTTGGCAATAATGAGAAAAACAAAAATTCTTGCACAACGTGTATTTGTAGCTTCTGATAATCTCTGCATGATATTATCTGCAGTTCACCACAAAAAATCACCTTTTCTTTACCATTGTCACCCTAAGGGGCCACTTTTCCTCATATTTCTACACGTAATATTGCACTACTTACAGGTGTACGTTTGACTCTTGTTGATGGTGATGGCAAAATAAGTTTTCATTGGAAATTGTAAAATACTCACTAAAATTGGAAAAGAAAACTTTACGGATCATGGGAATGCGACAATTCTGATCCTGCTGGTCCTGTAAGTATAATGCTCTAAATTATGTTTTTAAAAGCTATTTTACTTGGAGTTCGATTAAATTGCAGAAATTAAGTGAATAAAAGTTTTGCAATAAAAGTATCAGAATGCCGACATCAATTTTTAAAGCATAAGTGGGGAGTTTCAAACAGCTAATGAAATTAAGGAATTCATGTGCATGATACACAACGTCCTCTGTATCTATTTTGGTAAAGTGGAATCTATAATTTTTATAATCTTGTAATTTTTCTAATGTTTGTTCCTTGATATGATCAAAAGAATTATTTCTTGGAGAAACTACAGCCGTCTTCAACTAAAACATGTAATGTTTTGAACAAAGACTAGTGATTTTCTTGGCACTTTCGTATTGCTATGAGGTGTTATAAAACAAGATCTTTTAGTGTATCTCACAGATACAAGCGCCCGCTAAAAGGTTAATTAATAAAATTTCGTAAACTGGGATTGATTTAGCAAATTCCTGTCGGGTATAAGTCAAAATATCTGTTTTCATTTGATTAAACACATTGATCTGAAAGACAAATCTTCAACTATATCTAATTTATAAATATTTTTTTATTTATACCCGCACATCACAAAAAAAAAGCTGAGTGTGTTCGTTTTGCGAATAAAAACTTTCAATTACATTTTAATTATGAGCCAACGTCCGCTCTTTCCCATAGCAAATAGCAAGAAATACTCTTCAGAAATTACATTTATTTCGTTTAAAAAGGACGAAATCCAACCAACAAAATCCCGCAATCTTTCTTCTTACAATGCCACTTTGTCCATTAATTAATGCATTTTTGTTTTTCCCTTGACAATCTTCTTCGGAATCTCCTAAATTAATTCCCCTTTTTCCGGATAGATTATCTCGGAAAACAACAGATGAAGGATTAATTTGCTCTCTGTTTTGGTGGGTCACGGAAACAAAAGGAAAATGTCAAGACGAGGATTTTCTGATTTTAGGCAATTAGTTTCTTTCGAAAACGGAAGCCGCACTAAGGGCGTAGTTATGTTTGCAAGTTTTTACTATTGATCTTTGCATACCTTAATGGTGAAATTAATTCTGATAAAGTAAAATTTGATATATTATTTCGTGAAAGGTTGTTTAATATGATTCCTGTGCAATCGTTTTTATTTTTAAGTTATCTATCGATTAGTCGTTTTTAAACTCGCACGCAAAAAAGAGAAGGGAAGGGGGGATGAAAAGTTAAGGTGCGCTTTTGCATTTGTGTGTCTCTCTGTAGATTTTGAACTACACCGACTGACACACACAAAAACACACGCACACACTTTATATCTTTTTTTTTCTTTCCTACGGTATATAAACCCTATCCAAAGAATGAAAGGTAGGGGTACGGTATCAGTAACATACATGCGTAACACATCGCTCTCATGTTAACTCAATTTTCTGAGCCTTTTAATGTTTTTAGACTTTTAAAACTAGTCTTTTCTCATGCAACTACATCACTTCTAACGTTTGGCTGCTTCTGGATCCTCTGAATCAGTTAATTTTATTCTCATTTGCTCCATTTCGAAAAAGGTCCGACCCCCCCCCCCCCAGTAACCGACAATTCTGGTGATACCGTGTAACAGATAGAATGAGGAAAGAAAGAGTGATGGTCAAAATTCACCTTTTCTCTTCAAAATGTGAAAAAGTTATTTATTTTTAGATCTAAAACCTTACGAAATTCAAATGAACATGAAACACCGGCAGATCTCGTGGTGACTGTTCATAACCTTCCACCACTGCCTTGTAAACACCAACTGGCTCATAAATTTCACTTTAATAACACTAGGTGGTTGCACCGTATTAATGGGTTGCAGCAACATCAATTTTACCCGCTAAAAATTCTTGTTATTTAAATCCAAACTTACGACTGTCTGTTAGTGCATCCTGCACAGTAAAAAAATTTCGAAACGTTACTGAGTATTTCCTTGTTACATTTCGGGAATTTAATGGTTTTTTTTCACTTCCTGTAAAAATCAAGTATCATAGTCAAAAAGTTTCCTGAATTGCTACAAGTTTCATGAATCCAGACTTTTCACTGTTGTGAAAAATATTTTTAGCTCCCAGTTTAAATATTAACTGAGCGTATTTATAAAGTGAGTTGTCTTCAGTTCAATTACGGCCTGTCTATGCTAAATAAGTTTCCAAAGGGATCAAATAAGTATGGACTACGTAGCTTTGCAAAAATTGCAGGTGAGTAAAATTACCGTTATTTATTTGCAATTCTGGCTTAGCTTTGGCCATGTTTGCATTAATGCTCTTGGAACTTCTTTGATAAATCTGGACGATGCCAAGTTGTAATACTATACTTTCCTAAGGATACTGTAATTTTCCAAAGACGCGTCTGGCTGTTAACGAGACGATTTCTGAATTGTTCAGGAAGATCCCAGGATAATATCAGGAAGGTAACTGAATTTTAGTGGAAAACGCTTCTGGACTTTGCAAGATATGTTACTGGCAGAAAGTATGTGTTTTTAGTGAAAAACAAAATCAGTTGCATTGTTTAAAAAGGGATGATTCTTAATTTCTTTGTTTATTATTTTTTCGCGTATCTATTTCATCATATATGAGAGACTTATTCCCCCCCCCCCTAGAAATCAGCTTAAAATTTAAAAATGGTATGGTTGACAACATTTGCTGTCCCAAACAAATTAAGATAATATTTATTAGATACTAGAAAATTGGTGTTGGTACACGGGCCAGTAGGTTCGTTTCGTTCTGGATGGAACTTCTTGTTAAATGAATTGAAGTTGAAGACATTTAATTTGCGATGGAGGCCCCGAAGTTTTACGAAGTGACGTAATTTCATCTTTAAATAGGATTAAAATGCGATTTTTTCGCATTTTTGAAGTGATGATATAAGTAATTATATGGATAATTTGGTCGGCAGCTTGTGTGTCCTGCTTGTACATATGTAAAGTAAAAGCGTTTGGGAAAACAAAAATGATTCTGCATCTTGAGTGCCTCGAAACATTTAGAAACATAATTTAAATTCAAGACAACATTTTATCTGTCTAGTATTTTAGGAGAAGAAAAAGATACAGAGGTGTATGAAAACATAAAGAAAATTTTCTTTCACTGCACGGGAACTGATTGTAGAGAGTAAAAAGAGGTTTTTGTGAAAATAGATTCTACTTGTTACCGAATAAAAATGATTCAGCTTGAGCAACATGGCATCTTTATAAACCTGACAGTACTGGCTTATTTTTTGCAGTTAAAAAAATCTGCAATTTGCTATGAACTGCAAATGAAATGAGTTTCCAAATTGTTGTAAATATTACTCAACAAATAAGGTTCAGTTACATCTTAAGTGAATTGATTAGGAAATTCAAAAGCAAATGACTGTACTAATAAAAATCAACCACTGTTGTAAACTAACTCATTACTTCCATTTTTCAAAAACGTTTCAAAATTGTTTTCTATCTTTGACAGTAAAGCACAATTCTTAAAAAAAAAACAGTTATAACTAAGTTAGCTAAATAGGGAATTGGAACTAAAAATAAGACATTGAAATTTCCACTTTTTAAAACATTTAGAGGACAGCATTTTAAAATATATTTTAATTTTAAATTTTGAATTTATTTCTGCTATGTAATTTTTTTCTCTTTTGGAATACCACGAAACTTTAAATGCATTTTTTTTAAACGTTTCTCAGAAAAAAAGTAGTTTTAATTGCATCAAATACTGTTTTGTCCTTTACATTTAATATCTCAGTTAATAAATGGCTAATTATTCCTAAGATTTTAATTAAACATTTTTGCTTATAATAAAATACTCTTGGAACTTTCGTATTCTATGCATATGTATAAAACCTATATTAAAATTTTTGAATTATTTCAAGAACGAGAATTTGCTCTTTTAAAGGAATATTACGTCAGTTCTTAATAAAGCAATGAAATTACAATGGTCTTCGTTTTTGAGTACACGCACAATGATCATTATTTCTGAAGAACAAGCTCGCTCTGTTAAATTAATGAGCACAGACGAGCTGAAAGTTTCCAGCTGATTGATAAAATCTTTCAGCGAATTTAAGTTCCAATTATTTGTTTCCTCCGTTTTTCACTCCCAGTTTTAGACCTCAGTTATTTACATTTATTATTTATTAGCAGCGTCGCCCGGAGGAAAAAACATTCAGCGATTAATTGTATGTAATGGAGTTGTTTCTATCGGTCAAAAGTACTACTTTTAGTCATTGAAGTTGATAGACTGAGTAAAAAATAATAAATGGAACGAGGAAAATCTTTTATTTTCAAAACGTTTAACTTTTAATTATTTTTTTAATATCCGATTTCTCAACAAAAAAGATGTCACAAGTGATGTACGTTAGCGCTACTCCACTGGCGCACTGAATGTTGACGTTTGCGGTCTAACGTGTTTCCAGGTTATGACAATTCAGAAACGAATTAAATATTGCGCTTTACGCTGGTGTTTCATCTTTTGTGACGTCATGTGCAAAAGCGTAAAAAAATGAAAGCGCACCGTATTTTTTTCAAATTTAAAGCTTCATTTCGAATTATTTAAAAAATGATCATGTCCTATGTTTTAACGCATGCTCTTTCAAAAAAAAAAAAAAAAAAATTTCGGAAACGACCGCATTACACTTTTCTCTTTTCTTCTTTTTTTTGTGTTTCTTTCTCCCTTTTTTACGATGTCGTAAAAAATCTTGAACTTGTGAAGTACTATTACGCATATTTTTAAAATGAGTCACACACACACACACACACACACACACACACACACACACACACACACAATGAGGTTTTAGATTTCATTTCCTCCAATGACTATTAAAGGCAGGGAGGGGAGGGGGGGGGGCTTGATTTTTCGGTTATGCTTTTTTGCTTACTTTTTTGTTTGAAAATGTTTTTACTCTCTCTCCCTCTTCCTGTCTGCTCACATGCACAACTACAGCGAGAAAGAAAGTTTATGCTTTGATTCAAATTTATTTACTTTCAATTTCTTTCAACTTTTTATCTTTATATCTAGTTATAACAAAGTTTTGGAATAATGCTCTACAAACTTCTCAATGTGAAAAACTCATGATTAGCTACAGTACTTTTTAGATTAATTAAAACAACCATATCTTTCAAGAAAGATGTTCCTGTATCGCCAATTTTCTGCCGCAAACCAGTTTAAACTGCATTTTCTTTGATCACGACGTGACTGTCCTTAACTTATCTAAACCGATTTGACTATATGATCATAACTTGTCAAAAAAATTTTCCTTCATTTTCTGTCAGAAGAGGTAAATTGTGTGAAATATCTGCTTCTGACGTGCATTTAAAAACGAATATCAGTCTAAGGAAAAGGACTAGAATTGTTACTCTTAGTCAGCGTATTCTTCTATGACTTTTCTCCACATCAACCCACCTCTTAGCGAAGCGCCTTAGGTTTATATGTATACTTCTATGACTGGAGAGGAAATTCCTGCAGAAGTTGGAGTTGGAAAATCTAGTATTTCCAGGATTAATCAGCAAAAGAATTTTGGGGGCGATTTCTACAAAACAGGAGTGCAAACGGAGACGCCTCTGACCACACCTCTAAAGACTAATTTCTTGGATGAACTAGTAAATGCATCTTCAAAAGTAAGTAAGTACTGATCTTCATGAGAAAATTATTAGCTACTGATGTAAGCATGGGTTCATCAACAATTTGACAAATGCTTATTCACTGTAAACAAAACAAAACAAAAAAAAAAAAAAAAAAACTCGAAACGTTACTGGATATTTTCGTGGAGCGTTGCGGGATTTCACATTTTTTTACCCATTTCCCTTAAACTCAAGTATCTTTGAGAATAAGGGTTCCTGAATGGCTCAACTGGTGTAAAAAATATTTTTAGCTACCTGTTTAAAAATTTATTGAGTGTATTTATTGTGTATATCGTCTGTAACTCGATTACGGGCCGTCCAGGTTGACTAAGTTCCCAACGAGAGCAAAACTCTGAATAGCTGCATCTTTTTAAAGCAAGATAATTGTTTCTCGCTTGCAAATCGGCCTTGCAAGCAGTCAACAGGACTCGGCAGCGGCTCACAAGGCAAGAACAGGTGCAAGGCCCTTTTTCCAGACTTAATCTCGTCTGCAGAACGGCCGGATTTCAATCCGATGGACTAAGGCCACTATTTAAGGGGAGCTGACTTGACTGACATTTTGGTTCCAAAATTACAGGGGCACAAATTATGATTTTGTATAAAAGCCACTTTGCAGAAAATTGGTGCCCAAGCTTTAGATGTGCTGCCCGATAGAAGTTTGCTTATTTATTCTGTAAAAGAAAAAGATTCAATTGATACAAGTTTAAAACAAATTAGGTGTGAAAATGACGTTCATTACACAGTAAGCATTTCCCGAAACATTTTTGTCAAATTTGTGAACAAAGTTATCTTTCTAGATTTACTTTAAGGGACATTTTACACAACTTAACATCAACTGTTTTATGACATAACAACCAACAAATACTATAATGTACTTAAAAATAATAGAAACAGGGTTTAATCCAAAGTTGTTTTGGAACCAAAGTGTCGGATAAATCGGCCTGTCCAATTTTAGTTCTAGGACGGACTGCAGCGTGTGGTCCATTTTAGAGGCCAGGGCCTGTGCTAAGTCCCACGAAAGTTTCAAGCCGCTAAAGCGATCGCTGCATCCGGAATGGGTTCGATTGTTTCATGAGGACCTTCGGCCCATCGCTGAAAATTTCAAGTCACGTCTGGACCTCTTATCGCCACCGGAGGAGGCCACTTTGAAGCAGGCTGAATATATTATGACCAAAGGTCCATGTTATTGTTATTAACTGTTAAATTTTTAAAATTTCTTTGTTTGATAAAATTATACTATTAGAAAAAGTTGCCATTTTCTTGCTGCATCCTGTATAAAAGTTTTGTTTAATGAGATTAAGGTCAAAAATTACTGTTCTAATTAAGTAAAATACATGGAGAGGATCAAGCAAAAAAGCATATATTTCTTATTAGATAGCTCTAACGTGCATGTAAGTTAACCTATACCAATTGAGCAAAGTTTGTAAACCACTTTGAGCTTATCCCAATCAATTTGCACGGTATTGTAGAACTTTTATCAAGAATGTTATGCACGGTATTGTAGAATTTTTATCAACAATGTTATATTACAAACCGCTAAATGCAAAACTTCTGATTCAAATGTCAGATGAACATAAAATGTAACGCCAATATTGTTCGAAAAAAATCTTTCTTTAATTCTTTCTTTTGTTTTTCAAATGAAGAAGTTCAAATATTTGCATTCTTTACAAAAACAGTATTCTTTTCAATTAAAATGTACACAGTCTGAAAAAAGAAAATTGGATTTTATCTGCAAAATAAAAGTACAGGCCTAGGATTTTCTTTTCCCCATTTTCATTCAAGAAGTAATCCTTAGCTTTTATCCTGATTGGAGAATTAAGTTCTATGCCTGCTTTAAACGGAGAAAGGATTTTCTCAAAAGTTTCTCTGAAAAATTTCCTTTTGGGAACAGCGCTCACGACAAAAACGATTCTATAAATAGAAACGTGAAAGTTGCCTAAGCTGAAAGTTTTGTTACACGATTAAGAAAAGCAAATATATTGAAAAAAATCTACTTGAGCAACGATGAAGCTGCGATTAATGAATAAAACGATGAAACTGATGCATGTATATGTTTGGTTCTAGATCTTAAGTCTTAATCTTGCTAAATAGTGTAATTTATTTAATCGCGAATATAATAATTGTAATGTTAGTAGCAATTAATTTATTTTCAATGAAAGAAGAAGTCTGCAAATAGTTTTTTGTCTGTGAAATTTTAACGACTCATAAAGCTTTACCCTCCCCTACTCCGCATTTCTAAAAGTTATATTTTTTTTACAAATGTTCAGTCTATTTCTCCAGAGTTTTCAATCACAGAAAAAAAAATTATACAGAAAGATATGACGATTCTTTACATTTTAAATGCTTACATGCGATATATACGAGGGGGGGGGGGCACCCAAAAGAAACCGGACTAATGGTGCAATGCCAATCCTAGACGTAGTAGAGTGTTCTCTAGCCAGATGGCTCAAGTAGAGACCTTCACAAACCAGCTGTGCAAGTGGCGTCAGTTTAATTGATAACGTCTGATCGTAGGGTTGGTTTTCTCAGGTGCTGTTTCTTTCCGCCTGCAAACTCATTACATGGCATATTTAAAAGAACAAACTAACTTGAAATTTTGCTTCTCCTGCTTGAAAAGGCGGCAACGGATTAGCTTACCAGATGTTTCAACAAGCTTTCAAGACCGATGCTATGAGCCGTACATAAGTTTTCGAGTGGTTTGGGCGCTTTAAACGCGGCAGCATGAATGTTGAAGATCATGCTTGCTCTGAGCGCCCTTCAACGTCTCGAAATGATGAAAACGTTGAAAGAATCTGCCAAAAAATCAACGAGAGTGGTTGTTTTACGATTGACGAAAATTTAGAATAAACAAGAGTGAGTTGGAACTCGCTAGGGCGATTGGAAGGATGGTTCCTTCACAATGATAACGCTCCCGTACACACAACCTTTACTATAACCCGCTAATTGGCCTCTCAGGGGTAGCCAGTCGTTCTTCGACCCCCGTATTCGCCAGACCTAGCCCCCTGTGATCTTTTTCTGTTCCCGAGGATGAAAAAAAGTCTGAAAATGAAGCGCTTTGATGATGTAGAGGCTCTAAAAACTACTTCGCAACGGGCACTGAACATGGTCAAAGTTAGAGAGTTCCAGGGGAGCTTCTAACAATGGAAAAAATAAATTAACAAGTGTATTGCATCTAAGGGTAAACACTTTAAAGGAGACAAAAGAAATTTTGTGAATAAACTAATATATAAGTATTTTAGAACAAAAATCCAGTTATTTTTGGGTCCCCCCTCGTACATATAATTTTGTAATACATACAATATATACAGGGTGTTCGTTTTAACCTGCAAGACCTTTATTTTCGCAACCGTTAATCCTAGATGTATACTTCCAGTTGCAAAAATGTTCAAAATCAAATGAAGAGTTAAGATATTAAAAGTTTGAAGCGAAAATTAAAAAAGTCAAAAATTACAAAATTTAACCTTTTGTACGGGCCCCAGGTCCTCTAATTTATATTTAGGGAAATAATCTCCATTGAAAAATAATTCTAACACAAAAAGTTTGAAATCATTACGACCAATATTCACTGTGATATGAAACGCAGCGTTTTATGACTTACACCACTTTTCACTCGCTGTAAATAACACTTTTTGGAGGAAAATATAGCGGTTAATAAGTGTTAAAAATTATATGTGTGTGCATAGAGTGTGGTTTTGCAAATTTTTCGAGGTTTTGTAGTGTGTTTTTGCGTCTCACAGCATAATATTTGCATTTTTTTTTTTTGAATAGTAATGAAAAATATAAAGACCTTGTTTTTCTTACTTTGACGATCTGTCATTTTTTTGTAAGTGCGATAAGTTCCAATCTCACCTTCAGTATGGTCTCTTAACACTTTGAACGGGAATATCTCATTGAGTTTTGGTCGCACAAATTTCAAGTTTTTTGTGTCTGTAATAGTTTTTAATGAAGATTATTTCTCTAAATATTAGTTAGGGGACCTAGAGCTCGTATAAGAAGTTGAATTTTGTATTTTTTTGACTTGTTTTTACATTTGCTTTTCAATATCTTAACCCTGCATCTGATTTTGAGCATTTTTGCAATTGGAAGCGTACATCTAGGACAAAAGGTTGCGAAAATAAAGGTTTTGCAGGTCGAAACGGAACACCCTGTAAATGTGCATCATTCGTCAAGCTACCACTCATAATAGGGAAATTGTAACCTATTAACTATTCATATTTTGGCTATTGGATATTGTTAATTGACCCTCAAAACTAAAAAATTCACCATCTCCGAATTTTAAAACACCGTGTTTGATTTTTAATGAATTTTTAAAAATCCACGCGCAAAAGTGCGCGCTTCTGAAACGTCACGAGCATACGTCACAGGGCGCGAATGGGCAGCCTTCCGCCGAAGATCCCTTGTTTTCGCTAGGAACATTTTGAGCGCGCTGATATTTTTATTTTTTAGAAATTCAATAATCCTTTTGAACACACTATGGAGACCGGATTCGTTAAAGCACAATCTAAATAATCTTCCTCGTGTAACATCAATGAGGATTTTCAAATATTTCCGAGAGGATGAGAGGTTTAATGTTCCAGAAACGCGAGGAGTTAAATGCGAGGAGATAAGCCTTTTACGTTTCGTCTTCGAAGTCGAATGCGTGACCTTCGGCTTCTCCCCTATCGGAAGAGGGTATGACGTCACTTCCTATGCCATTTGACGTCACTAGAGCTTGAACTTTAAAAATTAATTTTAAAAAAAACTACTTATCGTATCGCAAAATTTTTTTCACCTATGATGTTCATACATGTTACTCTATCATATAAAAATAGAATTGAAAAATCGAAAACTTCCCTATTATTATCTTCTTCTAATATACATCTAAAGAATGACTCGTTTTTCTTATGTGGGTGTTGAGATAATTCAGTAATTATCTGGGTAGTCTCTCATCAATAATGCATGAAGCACTGAAGTGAAAGGTTAGATCGCGGTGCAATGAAGTTAGTGGGAGTTATCGATAGGATTTTAAAGCAACCAGCTAAACTGTGTATTGTGCAGATCTTGAAATTTGGTTTATACAATTGGAAGTTTCCGGAAAAAGATATTTTAATTTTGTACTTTTTTTTTGTATTTATGAAAAGTTCTTTTTTTTTTAAATATCTGTGTACAATGGGTGTAATACTGCGAGTTTCTAAAAGTAATAATTTTGCATAAAATTCTGACTATAATTTTATGTTTTTCTTCAAACTAAATATCATACAAAACATAGGCTATTGAATTGTAATATTTTAAAATCTGTGCCATAATTCATTTGTCTATCAATAAAAAATAAATTATGTTTGCAGAAACAAAATTTTATGATTGTGCAATTCAAATATACCATACAAAGCACTTATTTGTTCTCAAGAAGAGAAGGTGAAGTTGAAAAACAAAAAATGGTCAATAAATGAATTTATTTGACCATTTTTTGCAAAAGAAATTCTTAATCCAGACTTAATTTTAAAAAATACTCATTCATAATTATCGTATTTAAGCGTTTAAAAATAGATAGTATTTCTGACATATACAGGAGAAGAGAAAACGTCCAAAGAATATGAAAAACTGAAAGAAATTAAAAAGAAAGAAAAACACAAATGCTATATTTTAACATCAGGCAAAAGCAGATAATTCTATCACACAATTCCCTATACTCGATTTTTTCCTAGTTGAACTTTAAATTTTTCACAAAATGGCGACACTGTGATTTTACAATCTGCCAACCGCAAAGCGAATAAAAAGAGCTAACGTCAGACAGCGGTAAAGTGAAATCAGTAAGCAATCTTGATTGCTCAATAAAGATTGTATAGGTCAAAAGATATGAGTTCTGCGATTAAGCGTAATACTTCAACATACAGTCAGACCTCGATATAAGGTCACTCGCTTAATAGGTCACCCCGCATATAAGGTAACTTTTCTAAAGTCCCGGCTCACTGAATAGGAATTCTATGCTGTGTCTTATCGGATATGTGGTCAGGTCATTATACATTAATCGCTTATAAGGTCACTTCTGCCTGATTTCTTTAAATAATTTCAGTGCTTAATAGATTTACTTTCAAGAATTTTTCGCGATATACGAGCCTTAAAAAGTGAAAAGTCGTATTTCTGTTATGTAGCATGTAGTGCACCAAATGCAGTAGAAAGTGAGTATTACGACAGTGACGCTAAAATATGACGCAGTAGAAATGAGTGAACTGAGCGTGCACATATCGCACTTTTTTACCAGTCATGGAAAGCCGAAGAAAATTTTCAGAAAACAATTAGAAACCATTGTGCTTAAACGAAAGAAAATTCCTATCAGTCCTGTATTTATGATAATTTTAAGTTAGATAAGATGCTCATATCAGTTCTCTGCTTGGGCATATTTGTATGCAGCTTTACTCTAAATGAAAGTTCTAAAAAATCATTTCAAAATGTCTTATTGCTCCCAAAAGTTTTAATTAGTTCAAATCAATTAAACTATTATAACCTAATTACTGATATTTTAAAATTTATTACATTTTAAAAATAATTAATGTATATACAGGATTATTTATCAAAAAATATGCATGGATCGGTTATAAGGTCACCCCGCTTATAAGGTCAGTTTTGTGCAGTCCCGAGGAGTGACCTTATATCGAGGTTCAACTGTATTTATAATATCCATGCATATAAGACACATCTTGATGTGCGTTTACGGGATTTTTTAAAATTAAACAGGACACATTAAAAATCATTAATAATCTTCATATTAAAGTAATAGCAATAAATATTACAGCACTACTAAGGATTGAGTCGTGCATATACAGTGTCATAATTCAAATCCGGGGTTAAAAGAAACTAACTGTACACGCTTTGGTATACAACTGCTCGATGCGTGAATCTTTCGTCAATGCGGCAGATATAAAATCTAAAGTTTAATTCTTGTTTCACTAGCTGTAACCACAATCGATGCTCGTTCCTTTTAAAATCAAGATAGGCCGACCCTCCAATATCTCACAGACGTTCTCAATTTCCCCAATAAATATCTTCCTGATCAAAATATTAGAGGAGGTATTGACGACAACAATAGCCTTCTTCCGAGGTCATCGCACTCTCCGGACCTAACTCCTCGCCATTTTTTTATGGGGTTGCATTGAAAATCGTTTGTTCGTGCTCCCTAAGCCACGTGATTCATAAGACTTACGTCAGTGAATCTCAACCGCATTTGCTACCATTGATTGTGGTAGGTTACAGTGAAAAAAGAAATATTTAGATTTCTGACTTAATCTCTGCCGCATCACAGAGGATTCACGTATCGAATCAGGCGGAGTTTATTTCTTTAGTAAAGTCAACCTTATTACTGTGTTGATAATATAATTGTTTTACTAAGCCTTCAAACCCTGGTGGAAATTGTGACACAGCCTGTGTAATTATTAACAAAATGTGTAATCTTTCCTAATAATAAAGCGGAAAGTCTCTCTGCCTGGATGTCTCTCTGTTTGGATGTCTGGATCTCTGTGACGAACTTAACGCTTAAACCGTTCGGTCGATTTTCATGAAATTTAGAACGTTATTAGTTTGTAGCATGGGGGTGTGCACCTCGAATCGAATTTTTAAAAATTAAATTTTGTTATTTTTCTATGATTTTATTTTTATTACCTTTGATGAACCTAATTCCCCTGCCTCGAGCGAATTACCATAACATGGACGAGCAAATTACCATAACATGGAAGAGAAAATTATCATAACATGAACGAGCAAATTAACATTTATTTATTTATTTATTTAAACCCCACCAATCACCACCGTACCAACCCCGGTGAGGGTTCAACCGGGATGAGCAAATTAACATAGCATACAGGCGAGAAATTCATCATCTGGTATTTATAAATATACAGGCGGACCAAATGACCTTTTTAATTTCCTACTACGGGCAAAGCCGTGCGGGTACCACTAGTAGACACTAAATTATCAATAAAGAAATCTATTACCGAAACGTTAAGAACACGTTTTGAAACTTGAACCATTCATCCATGTTTACAGAACGAGCACTTCTTTCCGAACGTGATTTTCAGTCTTCTGCTACAGGACCTAATAATCCTCTGAGTATCTTCATTTATTTACCAGCGCATTCTTTTACAACGTCTTAATCCCTTTTCTTTCAAGATGTTGTTTCTTTTCCCAGGAAACAAATATAAATGATATCTAAAGACAATTGTTTTTTGGCTATTGTACACTCAGAAGATGGTTCTGAACTAAGAAAATATCCATTTTTGTGTTTTCAGTGGCAGCTGACTGTCTAGTATTAATTACATTAACCAAGATTACTAGAACAAGATTAACAACATTTTTTGGACAATTTAATAGGGCGTTCGCACCAAGCTTACATGATATTTATATCGAAATACACATAAAAATACTATAGCAAGATGGTTAAATTTACTGAATAAGTACTTAAATGCACTGAACACAAACCTTTTCTTTCAAGTTGTTGTTTCATATCCCAGGAAACAAGGATAAATGATATCTAAAAACAATTGTTTTCTTGCTATTGTACACTCAGAAGATGGTTCTGAACTAAGAAAATATCCATTTTTGTGTTTTCAGTGGCAGCTGACTGTCTAGTATTAATTACACTAACCAAGATTACTAGAACAAGATTAACAACATTTCTTGGACAATTTAATAAGGCGTTCGCACCAAGTTTACATGATATTTATATCGAAATACACATAAAAATACTATAGCAAGATGGTTAAATTTACTGAATAAGTACTTAAATGCACTGAACACATCCCTTTTCCTTCAAGATGTTGTTTCTTTTCCCAGGAAACAAGGATAAATGATATCTAAAAACAATTGTTTTCTGGCTATTGTACACTCAGAAGATGGTTCTGAACTAAGAAAATATCCATTTTTGTGTTTTCAGTGGCAGCTGACTGTCTAGTATTAATTACACTAACCAAGATTACTAGAACAAGATTAACAACATTTCTTGGACAATTTAATAAGGCGTTCGCACCAAGTTTACATGATATTTATATCGAAATACACATAAAAATACTATAGCAAGATGGTTAAATTTACTGAATAAGTACTTAAATGCACTGAACACATCCCTTTTCCTTCAAGATGTTGTTTCTTTTCCCAGGAAACAAGGATAAATGATATCTAAAAACAATTGTTTTCTGGCTATTGTACACTCAGAAGATGGTTCTGAACTAAGAAAATATCCATTTTGTGTTTTCAGTGGCAGCTGACTGTCTAGTATTAATTACACTAACCAAGATTACTAGAACAAGATTAACAACATTTCTTGGACAATTTAATAAGGCGTTCGCACCAAGTTTACATGATATTTATATCGAAATACACATAAAAATACTATAGCAAGATGGTTAAATTTACTGAATAAGTACTTAAATGCACTGAACACATCCCTTTTCCTTCAAGATGTTGTTTCTTTTCCCAGGAAACAAGGATAAATGATATCGAAAAACAATTGTTTTCTGGCTATTGTACACTCAGAAGATGGTTCTGAACTAAGAAAATATCCATTTTTGTGTTTTCAGTGGCAGCTGACTGTCTAGTATTAATTACATGAACCAAGATTACTAGAACAAGATTAACAACATTTCTTGGACAATTTAATAAGGCGTTCGAACCAATATTACATGATATTTATATCAAAATACTATAGCAAGATGGTTAAATTTACTGAATAAGTACTTAAATGCACTGAACACATCCTTTTTCATTCAAGATGTTGTTTCTTTTCCCAGGATACAAGGATAAATGATATCTAAAAACGATTGTTTTCTCGCTATTGTATACTTAGAAGATGGTACTGAACGAACGTTGCTGGTATAACATTGCTGGTTTTTGCAAGATATGTTACTGGCAGAAATTACGCACGTCAGCAAACTTGTTCTTCGCTTACTTATCTAAATGAAATAAGCTGATGTATTTTTAAAAATACGTTCAAAGGATCAAGCAGACGTTCAACTTCAATCATAAACGATATTGTTCAAAGCAGTATATATGCCATAAATAGCATTTTTTCGATGACGGATGAAGTGAATTTTAATTATTCTTCTTACAGGGTGTTCAACAAAGGACTCCCTGATTTCAAAATTATATATCTTGAAAACAAAGGACGATATTAAAATAAAATAAACGGTATGTTTATTGTGAAACCCATAAAAATCATATACAGGAACTCGGAAAATAATTTAAAAAATTACCAACAGGTGGCGCTGCCCAATGTAATTGCAATAGAAGTCTCCATAAATAGTGCTGCGAAGAGGTTAGTTGTTTCAGCAGTAGTTTAGTCTCTCAGATATGCTTTCATATACGCTACAAATTATCGTCCAACCTCTTCGCAGCACTATTCATGGAGACTTTTATTGCAATTACAGCGTGCAGCGTCATCTGTTGGATATTTTTAAAACTAATTTACAAGTTCCTGCATATTATTTTTTATGGGTTTCCACAATAAACTTACCGTTTATTTTATTCCAATATCGAGATATTTAATTTTGAAACCAGGAGTCCTTTGTTTGACACCCTGTATATATAATAGCCGATGATCGAGTAATGGGCGTGTTTTAATAATTATCACGGGCGACGGTATGATAATTTGATGATGTGTTTGATAATGTTTAGCATGGAAGGAAAGGCTTTATTGTTGACAAAGCTGAAATCGATCCGGTTAGAGCCCCTTGAAAAAGACAGGCTGACTTATCCGACATTTTGGTTCCAAGACAGAATTGGATCCAACCTCGTTTCTAGTATTTATAAATCCGTCATAATATTCGCTGGTTGCTAAGTCGTAAAATAATTGATGATAAGTTGAGTAAAATGTCACTTTAGGTAAATTTTGAAAGATAACTTCGTTTACAAATTCAGCTAAAATGTATCGGGAAATGTTTACGGTAATAAACCTCATTTTCATACCTTATTTGTTTCTAATTTGTATTAATTAAATTGTATTCATCCACAGAATAAAATAATCAAACATCAATCGGGCAACACACCTAAAGTTTGGACACCAGTTTTCTGCAATGAGGCTTTTGTACAAATGTTTATTTTTTTCGCCCGATAATTTTGGAACCAAAATGTCGGATAAGTCAGCTCCCCTTATATAGGAGCCTTAGATCCGGTCACTTTTTGTTTTACTGGTAAGACTGTTTCTTTTCAGAAGAATGAAGAAACAAAAAAAAAAAAAAAAAAAGGTCAACTATGAAGGCTATCTACTGGAGTTTAGGGTTAATCCGCTAGAGTTAGGGTCAAAATATCACCAAACAGGCAATTGCTTCGTTAAAATGTAGAAGCAATTTTCACCTGTCATACCTTGACGGGCGATTGTCTAGTTTTATTCATAGTTTAGTTGAGTTTACTACATGTATTAAAAGTACTAATTTTAAGTAATTTACTTTTACTGAACATTTTGAAGAAAAAAAAATCAAAGGGATTTGAATCGATAAAATTGATGCATAACATGAAAATCTGTTGAAAAACTAGTAAATACTTTAGTGTTAAATTTTCTTAAACTTCCACTCGTTAAAATTAATTTATCTTTTCGTTCTTTAAGCGTTAGCGCTTCAGCAAAATTTGTCGGAAAGCTTTTAAACGTTTCTCCACTACTTCCTAACAAATCTAGCGAAATTTCACGACCAAGGTAAATTGAATCTTGGATGGAATTGGGGAAAGAACACCTTCTACTAGTTTCTGTTCTACGTCAAATCCCATTTGCCTTAATCTTTTGCAAGGGAAAAAAAAGTAATTTCGTAAACTCTTTCAAAATCTCACTTCGTAAGAGAAAACACAATTTTCCATTTTCGGATTAATTTCAATTTTGAAAGTATTTCCAATAAACCTTTTGATTTAAAACGGCTTGGTTTCTACAGAAATTTCGCGGATATTTTTGAAAAACTCGTGTGTAACAGTTCTTTATGTTTTTTTTTCAAACGCAGTCCAACATGTAGAAAAAAACCGAACAGATATCTGAGTACAGGATTAAAACTCTAGTATTTTAAAAATAATTATTTCAGTTTCATGCATTAAAACCAGTTTTTGTGCGTAGGTAGAAGCAAAATAAAAGACGCATAATGTTTGCTGCAACCTAATGAGTATCTATAAAATATGTTTGTAACAAATTGTAAAATTTGTAAGTATGCTTTTGTAATACGAAAAGCTATGTGTTGCATTTTTTGCTGTTGAATTTTCTCTATAACATGCACTTTAATAAAACATGTTTTTACAGCAGTACTAGCAAAACTGTACAAAGAAATTGCACACACACGTAATGAAAGGATAAAAAAACACACACCCAAAAAAAAAGCAGATTTTAAAGCTCAGTAAGTTTATAAATTACCTGTGAAAACTGTGAAATCCCGAAACGCTCCACGAAAATAACCAGAAACGTTTCGGATTTTTTTTACAATGTTAAGTCACAGGGGCTTCCAGAGTGGTGTGAAATGAACCAAGGCTTCAGATATGATTTCTTCCTCCAATTACAATGTCACTCACGGTTGAGGAAACCTTAAGCCACACGTGCTTCTTTGGTGGTGCAAACTAAACAACGGCTACGAGAATAACTGCTAGTCCAAAGGGTATCTTAGTCGTGTTAGGGGCTGCTTGAAGTCACACGTACTTCTTGAGTGGTGTAATATGAGCAGCGGCTATGGGGAGTGACTACTACTCTCAATAGCAATGTTACTCCCATTTGGGACAACTTCAAGACACACGAAATGCACGATAATATTCAATAAACATAGATGGCTTTAAAGCATAAACATTTTCTTTTTCCCATTTTTTTTCAAAGTTGCTCCATTACTTTTACAAATATTTATCTTCCATCACATTTTTCATATGATTCTTTCCCTAGCGGCAGTGTAACTTCTAACTAAATAATAATTTATTTAATATGCTGTTAATAATAATAACCCTTAATATTCGTCATGTTTACAAAACTTTCCATTATTTTCTTCGGAATTTATGCTAAAGGATAGACGAACGATGTTAAAAATTTGGTGAGGCAGTAACAAATGAGAAATTGTGTCTCACAGCTTTGGACGCATCCACTAGCTCTAGGTTTTGCATGAAATATTTTGAGGATTTCACCACGCAGGGACAAATCTGCCGTGGGCAGGTGAAGGGCAGTAACTGCAAATTTTTCATTTATATATATTTTTTTTTTTTTTTTGCATATTTGCTACCTGTTGTACGATAGTTTTATTATGCAAGCTTGCTCTTTCAGTTTCCGCTGAAAAAAAGGCTCGAAAAAGTCTAATTTTTAACGTCCATCATTTCCCTATTGGTAGTTTTGAATACAACGCACATTTCTTTAAATATATCGAAAACTCTTTTTTTGCAGACACAGCCATTTACCTGCCCACAGCAGAAATGGTGTGTGTTTGAAATCGCCCGCTCATTATAATACTTTTCACGAACTCATATATAAACATTATTATTTTATGCATTTTGTAAAAAGAAACAACTAATTTGTAATCAAAAATGATGCTTGTTTATTTATTTCATCGAGTAGGCGCATCTAAAGAATACAAGCGAGAAATATTAAAAACAAAATAACTTCTTTTTTTTAATTTTTTTTTTCAAAACATTTCAAATTTCCCACATTGCACTCAAAGGCTCAAAGCAAAGGCTTTTTTAAAATCTCTATGTCACTTCTTTTATTTATGGTAACATATTTTCTTTATTTGTTACATATTTTTACATATTTTATTTATACACTGTGAAAACGATTTAAAAACGTTCCTGGAAGATAATAGGCAGCTGATGTGCCCAATTTCTGCCAGTAACATATCTTGTAAAAACCAGGAAAGTTTTCCGCTAAAATTCAATAACCTTCCAGAAACTTTCCCGAAAAATTTAGAAATATTCCCGTTTAAAGCCAGTCGTGTCTCTGGTACTTCTGCATAATATTTGGTGGGATGATATAACAGCTTGACACCTTCCTGCTTAATCAACACACTTTCCAAAGCAATATTGCAACCTTGGGCCAAAGCTAAGTCAGAATTGTAAGTATCAAGCATCTCGCCTACTTGCAAAGCTACGTAGACTTCCTCGCTCGATTTGAGAACTTAATCAGCCTGGACGAGACGCAGTCGGACTAACAATGATATGTTTTATAAATACTCTCAGTTAATCTTTAAACTGGGAGCTAAAAACATTTTTTTACAACAGAGCAGTCTGCATTCGTGAAACTTGTAGCAATTCAGGAAACCTTTTGACAATGATACTTGTTATTTCTGAGAAGTGGATAAAAACTATTGAAATCCTGAAACGTTACACGGAAATACTCAGCAACGCTTCGGATTTTGTTGCAGTGTATCGTTTCACTAAGTCAAAATATCAGTTCACGCATTTTATGTGTGATATTTCCTTTAGAAAACAACTAGTTATAAACTAAAATAACCACTTAATTCAATCTTCAGTTGTTTTTTCTCAAAGCTCTTCTTTCTCACAAGGTACAAGATTTCTCACCGGGAAAAGATCCGTTTTGAGGAAAGGTTTCTTTTCTGTGTCTTATGTTGTTGAAAACAACTTAAGTGGAAATTAGAGACACTTTCATTCCTCACCAGCAATTGTGTGAAAAGTTTCTTCCAAAACAAAGCATTTTCTCTTTTCTCCGGCGGAAGAAATCTCAGATTTTGTCCGAACGAATTGTAGATAATTATATATATTAACACACACGCACACACACACACACACACACACACACACACACACACATATATATATATATATATATATATATATATATATATATATATATATATATATATATATATAAATCTCGTGTCACGATGTTTGTTCGGGGTAAACTCCGAAACTACTGTACCGATTTGAATCAAATTTCATATGTATCTGTAATTTGGTCCAACTTAAAAGATAGGATGGTTTTTATAATTTTTTATTTCAAATAAAATGTTTATTATGTATTAATAATGTGTGTTGATTGTTTGGTTCTGTAAATTCTTCATAGATGGCGCTGTAAGTTAATTCATCCTCAAAAGTTGTATTCTTAAGTTAATTAAAATTTACAAATAATGCTATGTTACGGATATTCATGATTATCAACAATATCGCCGGATAAAGGGGGAGTATTAAGGGCACACTTTTCAATGTAAATGTCAAATTCTACAAATCAAGTTGAAATTGATATGCAGCGGGAAGTTCCACACTCACCACTGCTTTTAAAAACGTATGAGTCTCATATAAATGTCAAGTTTTGCAGTGAGGTCAACTAAATACTTTGTCAAATACGTTATTAATGGTTCTTATTAGTCGCAATTGAGGTACGAGATATTAACGAAATAACGCGATGAGCAATGAGTGGACATAAAAACAGCAACGAAGCTATCTGGCTTCGCCATGTACGAAAGAGACCCATCTGTACAGCATCTTACAGTACATCTTGAAAACGGTCAACGATTATATTTTTCCGAAGATATTTTCAACGAAAAGCACTTGAATCACCAAAAACAACCTTGACTTTTTTTTTTTACACTGTCTAAAACCTAATTTGTTTGGCCCGATTCTCAAAAATAAAATTATTTACAAATGTTCCACGCTATTTTACATGCACTGTAAAAAATCCAAAATGTCACTGATTATTTCCGTGGAACATGCTGGGATTTCACAGGTCATCAACAATTTTATTGGGAAATTAAGTATCTTCGTCAAAAAGTTTCTTGAATTGCTACAAACGCCATGAATGCAGGCTTCTCACTGTTGCGAAAAATATTTTAGCTCCCAGTTTAAAGATTAACTGAGCGCATTTATTAAGTGTATCGGCTTCAAGTCAATTACGATCCGTTTGCATTGACTAAAAGCTCCCAGAGGGAGTGAATGAACCTTTGGACTCCGTAGCTTTGCAAGAATCGCATTCGAGCTAGACCTGCGGTACTTAAATGCAAGTCTGACTTACGGTTCGCCATGCTTGCGGCATTATTGGTGGAGCTTAATTGGGAAAGTAGAGAGGAGTCAAGCTTTTGTATTAAACTTACTTAAGGTTTTCTGTGAAGGTCCAGCGACACGACTGACTTTTAGCCAGGGAGATAACTGAATTCTTCAAAAAGATTCCAGAATAATTTCAGGAAGGTTAATGAATTTTAGTGAAGAACTGACTTCACTATTGTCGTCGTGGTTCGTCCAGATTGAAGTAACTCCCAATTAGAGGAAGTGAATTGCTGGATTCTGTAACTTTCCAAGAGTAACAAGCAAGTGGAATACTTTGCGCATGCTTGCAAGTTTATCTTAGCAGTGGCCATGGTAGCGAAAATGCTTTTGGTACTTTCTTGGTGAGTCGAAAAATATGACAAGCTATTACTTTTAATCTTACTTCGGTTCTCTCTAAATGTTTCAGAGAAATGATTGTCTCGAATCGGAGAGGTTTCGGAATTCTTCAGAAAGACTTCAGGATAATTTTAGGAAGGTTTCTCACTTTTAGTGGGATACGTTACTGTCAGAAATTGGGCGTGTTCGCTGCCCATTATTTTTCAAGACGTTTCTTAATTGTTTTTACAGTGTTGAATAAAAAAAAATCATTCATGCCACGCAAACAAAGAACACAACATTCATCAATCTCGGGCATAATTTAAAATTAAAGGCTAGACATTGGGATCAAAACTCCATCCAAAACAAAACTGTGTAGCCAAAACAAAGTGAATGTTGTTTTTGCATTTGTTTTCGTTAAACATTCCCTAACAGGCAGAAATATTTGCGAGCCGTTAATTGTCGATTGCTTAACACATATCACGATGCATTTCGCGAATTGTAATTATTGGTAGAACACAAACATTGGGAGTTGCATTTTCTAATGCAGGTTTTGCATAACGAGAAAGAGTATTCGTCAACGGTTTAACATAATTTTGACGGCGTAATATCCAACACAATCATCATTTCTGTGGGAAAGCTACATAAATTTTATGCTTGAAAATATACTCCATAGAGTTAAACAAACACACCGATGTTCAAATCAAGATTTTACACCAAAGATGTATAATGAAGCTTTAGTGTTAATTGAAGATTTATTGCTTTTCAATTTCAAATTTGTTGTTTAGTCATTATGGTGTGGTATCACGTGAATAATTGGTTACTGTTGACTTACTTAACACTGATTTACAACGAGAAAAAACAGTGCAACGACGCTGTCTTAGCTACAATTATTGTGAAGAATGAGCCATTACTGAAAACTGAAAAAAAAATCATAATCAGATTGTGCAGACCGTTGATGCTGAAGAAGGCTATACAGTTGTCGATGAAAACAAAGCCGTAAACATTCCAACTGTATTTTTAAATTCTCTGGATATACCAGGAATGCCACTAGACGGTTTTCTGTTGAAAATTGGTTCACCAGTTATTTTTTTTCACAACCCTACCTAGATTGTGCAATGGTACCCGTTTCTTCATCAAAATTTCAACAATTTTGACAGAAAAGTTTAAAGGAGAAATTTTTGTGTTGCAAGTAATCCATTTATAGCGTCATAATTTTCAAACACATTTCGAAGGCTTCAATTTCCGATTTGTTTAGCTTTTGAAGAGACCATAAATAGATCTCAAAACCAAACAATGTCTACTTTCGGTTGGACTTGAAACATACATGTTTCTCTCATGGGCAACTGCAGGGTGTCCTGAAAAAGAATGTTTTCAAAAATTCATAACAATAAAATGGTTAATGATAAAAAAAAATTTTTTGCAGGAAATTCATGTGATGGGCCGCAAGTTTAATCTCCCTAAGTTCCAAAATTTAGTTTAAGGATTTTCCAGTAGATGGCGCAGCAGATGTAAGACCGTAAATCAAAGAAAGACAGAAAATTACATCATAGTTTTTTGAAAAACATTTTTAATAAATAAAATTTCGCAACAATATTTTCAAAATGCCTGCCGCCGGCTGCAACCACATGTCGCAATTGGAGGAAAAATCGGTAAATTCCAATAATTACTTTTAGAGGCTTACTATCTGCAGCGCCATCTATTGAAAAGCTTTTGAACTAAACTTTGGAGCTCTGGTGGGACGAAACTTACGGTCCATCACATGAAATTTCTGCATTTTTTTTTTTTAATCATTAACTATTTTTCTGTTATAAATTTTTGAAAACAGACAGTCTTTTTCAGGACACCCTGTATCTATAGCCTACTCTTGATTGGGAAAGTTATCATACCTATTTGTGTTAGCAAAAGACAAATAATAGAAACAATAAATGTAAGTCAATGTTATCTACCTCATTTATAAAATTTCATTTTTATATGTTTTTAATTTAGTTAATTTATTTTGAAAAAAAGTTATTTATTACAAACTATAGGGAAATCTGAGATGAATAAAATGTAGTGTACATTCTAAAAGTTTATGTTGGTTTACGCTTATTTTCTACATTCCAATATTTTACAATCAGTTTCGATATTAAATATCACTTTCAAGTTATTTTGCTTTTATTTTTGACTGAAGTCATACTTGCAAAATTTACTAAGCGTAGGTATAGTGCTTTTACCAGCGAAAATTTAGTTAATACTTACTAAAGTTAATAACTACTTAATTCAGCCTAACACACCATTGTCAATCTCATATGTTTTAAAATTGGCTATAATATTTTAAGCTTTACTAAAAATATTAATTAGATTCTATCAAAATATTGAGCAAAATAATATTTTAATCTATTTCTGGCCACAGCAACGCGTGGCTGGGTCAGCTAGTCTATATATATAAAAATCTCGTGTCACGATGTTTGTTCGGGGTAAACTCCGAAACTGCTGAACCGATTTTTATCAAATTTCATACGTATCTGTAATTTGGTCCAACTTAAAAGATAGGATAGTTTTTATAATTTTTTATTGCAAATTTCATATTAATTATGCAATAATAGTGTGAATTAATTGTTTAGTTCTAAAAATTCTTAATAGATGGCAGTGTAAGTTAATTAATCGATTTAACTCTAACATCGTATGACTTACTGCTAAAAACACCATGATAAAAAAACTCAGAAATGTTGCTTAGAATTTCCATATAACGTTTCGGGATATTACAGGTTATTATTCACTTCCTGAGAAATTCAACAATATTTTTCAAAACGTTTCCTTGAATTGCTACAAATTGCAGATTTCACACCGTTGTGAAAAATATTTTTCTCCACCAGTATCAAGATTAACTAAACGTATTAAATAGGTGTATCGGTTTCGAAGCGACTACGGTTCGTCCAGAGTGACTCAACGCCCAATGTGTGCGAAAAGACATCTGGATCACGAAGCTTTGCAAGAGTTGCATTCGAGGTACTTGCTTGAGATCTGTCTTCGCGTTGGCAATGTGTGCATTAATGCTTTGAGAGCTTTCTTAGAAAAGCAGAAAGGTTCCAGGTTATTATATTAAACCTTCGTTAGGCTTCTCTGAAGGTGCGAGAATCATAACTTCCTTTAACTAAGTAGACTACTAAATTCTTCAAAAATATTCCAGGTTAATTTCAGGAAGTTTAATGAATTTAAGCGGAAAACAATTATTTTCTTTATTTTATTCCCCAAGAAACTTTTAATATCATTAATTCTTGCAAAGATACGTTCGCAACAGAAAATTGCAGTGACAATTGCATCGTCAGGCATTGCTGCTACTTTTTTTAGATGGCAGACGAACAGCACATTCAGCTTTAAAGTTGCCTATTAGATATTCATAACAAACAAAACGCAATGTGTAACATTTAAGAAAAAAAAAAAAAAAAAAAAAACATGGAATGGCTGTAGTGTTGCAAGAGAGGAGTGAAATTAAAATTTCGGATAAGTGTACTATGGCTCATGAGTAAAAGCATTCATTCGAAGCACATCATAAGATTGTGCAAGATTTGAACAGCAACGATAAACTTTTATGCGAAATTGTCTGAATACTGTCTGGGGACTTCCGGCAGACATTACCAGTTATTCCGATGAAATCAACGCATGTTTAAAACAATCGTTTTTATAGCGTAATGTCGAGATAATGCTATAAAAACAATCCTGATACGCAGCTCCTGATTGGCCATGAACATGCGAGTATTAATGCAAAATAATCTAATCCCTGAAGTATTTTCTAAGCAATTGCTGGGTATTGGAAACGGTGAAATTGAACTGTATCAAAATACACAGTACAACAAATTGACAGACATTTTCTACACTGCCGTTGAGACGAAAAGTGAACTAATTGAGAGTCTATTCCCAGATAAATTTAATTTTTTTAAAAATCATAATTGCCTCTGTAATCGCACTGGTTTTGTAGCAGTTTTAGTTTCGGTAAACATTTTCGAACAGACAGGAGTATTTGTGGATCGTCAATTGTAGACTGTCAAATACATATCCCTATGCATGTCACAAATTGTATTTATTGGTCGCACAAAGTCATTGGGAGTTGACACTTTCTAATGCAGGTTTGACGTAAGGAGAAACAGTATTCGTCAACTGTTTAAAACAATTTTGACGACATTCTATCCAACATAATCATCATTTTTTAAAGAGAAACTATATAACTTTCACGTTTGAAGACGTATTTCATAAAGTTTACCAAACACACAAATATTTAAATCCAGATTTTACACCAGAGATAAATATGAAGTTTTAGTTTTAACTGAAGGTTTTTGCGTTTCAATTTCAAATTTGCCACTTAGTTATTATGATATGCCGTCACCTGACAGTTGGGCCACCGACTTAGTTAACACTGATTTTCAACGTATAACAACAGAGCAATGACGCTGTCTTAGCTACAATTATAGCGAATAATGAGCCATTACTGACGGCTGGAAAAAAAAGCTCCCCATTAATGCTGAACAAGTCTATACAGTTGTCGATGAAAACAAAGCAGTAAACATTCCAACTGAATTTTTAAATTCCCTGGATACACCAGGAATGCGACTACACGATTTCCGGTTGAAAATTGGCTCAACAATTTATTCTTTTTCGCGATTTAAACCCACCAAAATTTTGCAACGGTACACGTTTCTTCATCAAAATTCAACAATTTTGACCATAAAGTTTAAAGGAGAAATGTTTGTGATGCCACGTAATCCATTAATAGCGTCATAATTTTCAAACACATTTGAAATTCTTCAATTTTTGATTCGTTTAGCTTTTGCAAAGGCCATAAATAGATCTCAAGAACAAACAATGTCTTCTTTCGGTTTGGACTTGAAACATAAATATTTCTCTCATGGGCAACCATATATCACCTACTCACAAGTGGAAAATTATCATACTTTTCGTATTAGCAAAAGACTGGTTAAGCAAGAACATTGTGCACAACTTAGTGCTTAGAGAGTTTTCAGTTTTCAAATAATAGAAACAATAGTTCGAAGTCAATGTTATCTACTTTATTGAAAAAATTTAATTATTATGTTTTTAATTTAGTTAGTGTATTTTGTAAAGAAGTTATTGATTACAAACTATAGAGAAAGCAGACGTGAATAAAATGTTGTGTAGAATCTAAAAGCGTATGGTGGTTTACACTTAGTTTCTACATTCGGTTATTTTACAATCAGTTTCGATATTTACTATCACTTTCAAGTTATTTTTGCTTTTTTTTTTTTGGCCAAAGTCATACTTACAAATTTTACTAAGCGTAAGTATAGTGCTTTTTCCATAGAAAATTTAGTTAGTACTTACTGAATTCAATAAGTACTTTCTACAGCCTGCACTGTAAAAAAAAAAAAAAAAAAATCCGAAACGTTACTGAGTAAAAATTTTCTATACTTGCTTGCAGTTCTGGCTAAGCTTTGGCTATGTTTGCATTACTGCTTATAGAAGTTCCTTAATAAATCAGAAAGGTGCTAAGCTTTTTTTTAATTCCTTCCTAAGTTTACACTAAAGTTCCAGAAACACGACTAACTTCAAACGGGAAGATCTTCGAATTTTTAAAGAGGTTTCCGAGATAATTTCAGGAAGGTTATTAACTTTTATCGGAAAACTTTCCGGGTTTTGGCATGACATGTTCCTGGCAAACATTGGCCAAATCAGCTGTCCATAATTTTCCAGGAACAGTTATGAATCGTTTGTACATTGAATCACGCCCATTATCAATCTCATATGTTTTAAAATTGGCTATACTATTTTAAACTCTATTAAAAATATTTATTTGATTCTATCAAAATAATTAGTAAAATTTTATTTTAATCCAACTTCTTTGCCACAGCAACGCGTGGCTGGGTCAGCTATATATATATATATATATATATATATATATATATATATATATATATGTTTATTTATTTATTTATTCACAGGAATTTACATATGCAGAACTTCCTAATTCTTTAACGTGTTACAAAATATGCTGAATGTAGCATACAGGTGGCTACAAATAAGATCAGGCATATCGCTATTCTTTTCAAGTCAGAGCAAACGTAATTTCGCTGTTGGTTCATCTCATCTTTCAGCTGTCAGAACTAACAATGTCTTTGAATCAACTCCCTCCGTTGCGATAAGTTAAAAGGTTCTAGATCCGGTGTCAAACGCGTCCTGAAAACAGCGTTGTAAACAGAAGTAGGTTACATATGGTCCAGATCTTTTCCGAAATTATTGAGAATATACAAAAATTAATGTGCCCATTTTTTCACCAGTAAATTTATTTCTCGTTTTATACCAGCAAACTCGAATTTAAGTACATACAATTGTACATGAATTTCCTTCTCCCTGTGTTACACAAATAAGATCGAATTAGAAAACACTTATTTTTATCTTTTTCTTTTACAAACTAACGTATATTATTACTTCTCAAAAAACTATCTTTACAACAAAATGCACTAAAGTAATTCCTGGTAAGAATCACTTTCAAAGCATAGTGTGAGTAATTTTTTAAGAGAGGTTTGGAGTTAAAACGTAAAAAAAACCCCCAAAATATTGATTTTTTAGAGGATTTCAAGCAAAGTTGGAATTTGAGGACATGTGTTTAGGTTGGGTTTTTTTTTTCTTTTTTTTAACGTATGTTTCACACCCTCCGAAAAGAAATACTGCTACGTTTCTGTCTTGAAGGGGCTGGAGATTCCCATTATTTCAAATAAACTCTCATATGATGCTGCAATGGAAACTTATTAAATGCTAAGACTAAATAGCTCAAAATGTATTAAAAGTTGATTGTACACGAGTTTTGTTTTTAAGGTTAGAAAAATTAATACAAACAGCAATTACAGACAATATTGTACCCTAAAGCAACCGAAAGGGTTCAACAAATTAATTCAAAAGAGCACACGAAAAAAGTGCCTCTTTCCTCCCTTCATTAAAATTATGTAAGTTAAAAGATAATCAATTTCAAAGAGAACAATCATTAAAAAAATTTAATCTAAGAAAAAAATAAGTTAATTGCGTTAATATGAAATCACTGAGAAAATATATCATCAATGCAACAATTTAAATTTTTGAATTATTTAGTCATTAAAAACGTTTTTACGGATATTTAAATCCATGGAATGCTTACAAACGTCCATCTTTACGCTAGAATGATAATTGTTGGAAAATATTTAATCTGAAAAAAAGAAAATAATGTGGAAATGTTACGTTTAAGCAAAGCCAACAGCATTTTTGATGCGCACAACGATTAAATTGACGTAGTTTTTTCTTTTTAGTAAGAGCTGTAAAAATTATATTTGCTTGATGCTTATGCAAGCGTAATTTAATAAATTTTGTTTTAAAGTGCTTCCATTTTTCATGATTTTGTACCTTTTTTTGACCATTTTCCTGCATCAACTTTGTTTTCCCTGTTTGATTTAATAAATTTTTCAAAATCTCTCATTTGCTACTAAAATGATTGAACTGGAAACTGGTTCCTAGAGCAAGTAAAACTAGTAACAATAAAAATGGTTTTTCTTAAAATATGTAATCGAATTTCCTCATGAATAAAACTTTACAAGAGCTTTGCGTTTCTCGTTGTGAAAGTATTTCTTGTGAAGTGTTATTTGCATTTTTTCATATTTCTTTTTATACCTTACGTTTAGAAAAAAAACATTCACTTCTACACCTTTGCATTTTGAAAGGCGCGATGACAACTAAAGTGATTGCAGTTAAGTACGAAATATATATACAGTCGAGTCCCGACTTACGCGAGGGATGCGTTCCGAAACTCCTTGCGGAAGTCGAAATTTCGCGTTGTGGAAAAATATATGTATGCAATTTTTTTAGAAGTATACCAAATTCTTTTAGATGCTTATAAAGTCCCTCAAACTGCTTTGAAGCATTCCTCAACTATACATTGTAGTTTCCTACATAAAGAATTGAACTTTTACTGTATTTAAAAAATAAAAAAAAATGTCCAGAATGAAATACAAGATGCATAAAATGAATAATCAATGGAAGGGAAAGACATAAAACAAAACAACACGGTACACACACTATGAAATGATAATAAAATGCTGCATTATAATAGTGCTGTACAGTAAATAAAGTAACAATATTTATGAGTTAAAAAATGAAGATAAAGTAATGATTTATGCTCCATTATAAGATAGTTATTCTTATCAAAATCATTTTTAAATACGGTAGCTTCGCCTTTTCTTTTATAACGTTTCAATTTGGGGAAACATCCCCTCTTCCTGATCTCTTTAATCCACAATACAAGAGCAGCTTCCATTTTAACATTTTCTTTGCTTGCCTGTTCTACAAGCTTCAGTTTGAAACTAAGTTTTGCACTTTTACACATATCTTTCTGTTTTGACTTCTAATTGTACACATGGAAGATTCAAATCATACTTATTGCCACGCCCTACCGTCGACATTTTTTTTTTTTTTTGTTCAAGCATGTCGAGAATCTTAGCATTTTTTATATCAGAAACTTCGTTTTTCTTCCCATCTTCACAAACTTTAGGTAAAAGTAGCACTAAGGTGCAATTATATTTCATCAATTTTAGACTAGTTTGGTGTGGAAACTTTCGCTGTCACG